>NC_092288.1:5335000-5395000 GCF_036320965.1 Panulirus ornatus | reverse complement strand
CCTTCTCGACAATTATCTGTACAAGTGGCGGTAGGGCGACTCTGTGTCTGTTTTGTATTGGAAACTGAGCGTTATATATATATATATATATATATATATATATATATCATCTTCCGTCTCGACACGACAAGAAGACTTTAAAATTTGGTCTCTCTATCTTAGAATTTTTATAATGATTTTTTGTTCAAAATTCCCTTAGACATACGTCTCGCTGGGCGCCCTGACAGCTAACCAGACAGACAGACAGACAGACAGACAGACAGATAGATAGATAGCGACACAGAGCCCGGCTAAAAACCTCTGGAATCTGTGCCACACTGATATACATATTGAGAGTCAACATGTGTGTGTGTGGCGTAAATACACAGAGCGTCTGACCCGAGCCATAGGCCTTAGGTTCATAGAAAACTGGAAGAGGTGGGTTGGGTGATATGTACCTTATTGATCATGCAAATGAGGCGGGAGGGCAAACTTGGTTAATGAGATTACCTTTGAATAAGCAAATCGTCCATGTGACTGAAAGAGATTGATAGATGTCTCTCCTTCTTTTTCTATTTCCCTTCTATTTCTCTCTATTCAACTAAGCCTTATATAGATGAGGTGCACTTAATACACGACAGAAAGCTACGCGTGTGTGTTCCTAGGATGCCACATAACTAGGTGGGGGAGGGCGAAAAAAAAAAGAGGAAGCAGAGAGAAATTCTGTAGTTACCCCTCTATTTTCGTTGAAGAAAAAGGGGGTAAAAAAATATATCCTTCACTGAAAACGAAATAAGGTTGCCGGGGGCGTTTCTCCAGGAGAAGGGAACTATGCGGGCCGTTAGATTACACTGGGGGAAAAAAAATGTAATCCTTTCAAAGCGAAAGGTAACTCAAGAGTAAAAGGGAACCTTGGGAAATTTTTTTTTTTCCTTTGGCATCGGCACACCTCTAGCCGATTCAAGGTTTGGGTGGGTGGGTGGGTGGTTATCGGTACGTCCCCTACCTTATACAACTGGGGTTATCGGTACGCCCACAGCCGATATGGCTCTTGTATCGGTAGACATGAAGCTAATACTACGGTTGTCGGCGATACATCTCAACCCGATATCATTGCTGTATCGGTACATCTCCACCCGATATGGTTGGTGATATCATTGGTTATTTGTCAGCCATAAACATTCAGCAACATGAAATATAGGAAAATACTTCCATATACATTCCCACCTCGCCATATACATTCTCACCTCGCCATATTCTCCACTTAAATCCTTGCAACAGCTCTTGTCAGGCAGTCGGCTCACAGCCAACCTAGCTGTTCATCCTTCCCCCTCCCACCCCTATGGCCCTGTCCAAATCCAAAATGACCATCTAAATTTTTCTTTTGTAGACATACAACTCCCCCCTGCCATGTCGACTGCCATAATATATATATATATATATATATATATATATATATATATATATATATATATATATATATATATATATATATAGATCGTCCAGGGACGCAAGCCACGGCGCCTAACAGAATCATATACTCTTATCTCATTGTAAGGTAACTCTCTTATCTCTTATCTTTAATCTTATATTCTGATTCTTCTCTCTTTAAACATTTCCCTTTTTTGTTTTTTTCTCTCCGCATTCGATACAACACGTGTGTTAGGTGTAGAGGTCTGTTAAAGCGTACCTTTGAATCGTATTTTGTTCTAAATTTAACATTTACGTCGAGCGATTTTACAGGTGGTATATATATATATATATATATATATATATATATATATATATATATATATATATATATATATTTTTTTTCTTTTTTTTTTCATACTATTCGCCATTTCCCGCATTAGCGAGGTAGCGTTAAGAACAGAGGACTGGGCCTTTGAGGGAATATCCTCACATGGCCCCCTTCTGTGTGTGTGTGTGTGTGTGTGTGTGTGTGTGTTCTTCATTAATACATATGCATATAACTCTTCTCATTTTTTCTTTTAACTTTCTTTTTTTTTTTACAATAATTTGCTTTCAGATACATGACTGTAAATGGATGCTACAAAATGCTCCTCCCATGTCAGTCCATTGTACCCGTTTCCATTAGAAGTCCAGTATCAATTTGATATTATTTCCCCTCCCTCCCTCCCTCTTACCTGACCTCCCACCTCCCACCCTCCAAAAAAAAGAAAGAAAAAAGAATGAGGTTAGATAGATTGTTCTCTTCAAAACTTTTTAATACTTTTTTTTATCTATCGCAAAGTTATTACAGGAACTTTTCTCACGAGCTATAAAAGCCATTCTTCGTCTACCTTTTTTTTTTTTCTCAACTCTTTTGTTGAAAGGGTTTACTTAATGACTGGTAGTCTTCTGGTCTCTGGTGCAGAACAACTGGTTGGGAGGGAGGAAGGTTTTGAGACGATGTCATTATAAAGGTTTTGGTGAATTAAATAGAAAGAAAAAAAAAGGGGGAGGGAGGGAGGGGGGGTGGAATTTGATGACTTTTTAAAAGAAAATAAAACTCTTGAGAGTTTAGAAATATCTTTGGGTTTGATATTTTCTTTTTCTAAATCTTTAAGACCTCCATAAAAGTATAAAAAACGGCATGTGGATAATTAGTTTTTTTTGTATGAATAATTTTGTCATCTGATTGATGTTTAAAAAGCTGTTAGAATGAAAAAAAAAAATACATATATTTTGCCTTTACTTTGGAACTACTGAGTGACAGTAAACTTTCTTTGGGTAATATCACAAGAAAAAAAAAGAATAAAAGCCACAATCTGATGTCCTTTCAACTTTGACCTTGTCTGCCACTCAACCCATCCCTAATATGCTGTGGACTTTGACCTTGTTTGTCACGTGATCTCCTGATAACTCCGTGAACTTTGACCTGGCTAGCTCTCCAAAGAAACAAAAAAAAAAAAACATACATATAATAGCTTTCTGCCGATATCATGAACTAAGCTTATTTTTTTTTCTTGATATTCTTTTTACATGCATGAAATTCCGGCGCGACCCAGGCAGCCAAAACTGCCAGGGGTCAAAGCTTATCTTGTGAGCGGATGTTAAATTTCTTAAAGTGTTAACGCTGGAGATGGCGACGCAAAGTCGGTTTCCGAGGCCAGGCGAAGATCTGCATTCATTATACTCATGTGTAAGACTCTCCATCTACTTATCATACTCGTGTAAGACACTCCATCTACTTATCATACTCGTGTAAGACACTCCATCTACTTATCATACGCGTGTAAGACACTCCATCTACTTATCATACTCGTGTAAGACACTCCATCTACTTATCATACTCGTGTGAGACACTCCATCTACTTATCATACGCGTGTAAGGCACTCCATCTACTTATCATACTCGTGTAAGACACTCCATCTACTTATCATACTCGTGTAAGACACTCCATCTACTTATCATACTCGTGTAAGACACTCCATCTACTTATCATACTCGTGTAAGACACTCCATCTAGTTATCATACTCGTACAAGACTCTCCATCTACTTATCATACTCGTATAAGACTCTCCATCTACTTATCATACTCGTGTAAGACACTCCATCTACTTATCATACTCGTATAAGATTCTCCATCTACTTATCATACTCGTATAAGACTCTCCATCTACTTATTATACTCGTGTAAGACACTCCATCTACTTATTATACTCGTGTAAGACACTCCATCTACTTATCATACTCGTGTAAGACACTCCATCTACTTATCATACTCGTGTAAGATTCTCCATCTACTTACCATACTCGTATAAGACACTCCATCTACTTATCATACTCGTGTAAGATTCTCCATCTACTTATCATACTCGTATAAGACTCTCCATCTACTTATCATACTCGTATAAGATTCTCCATCTACTTACCACACTCGTAAAAGACACTCCATCGGTTCATTATACACACCATTCCCCAGTACCAGCTTATCCTCACCTTAACTCCAGCTAAAACCTTTCCTACCTCCACCAGCTAACCCTAATTCCCCACCACCAGCTAACACCCTCCCTACCACCACCACCACCAGCTAACACCCTCCCTACCACCACCACCACCAGCTAACACCCTCCCTACCACCAGCTAAAACCCTTCCTACCACCAGCTAACACCCTCCCCTACCTTCACCACCACCAGCTAACACCCTCCCTACCACCACCACCACCAGCTAACGCCCTCCCTACCACCAGCTAACACCCTCCCCTACCTTCACCACCACCAGCTAACCCTCTCCCTTGCCTGACTCCACCATTGTAGTTCACTGCCTCAATCGATTCCCCTTCATCTAGTTGCAGTTCTCCTCCTCCCTCCTCCCTAATTATCGTCCCTCCACCCTTCTCCCCTCCTCCCTCCTACCCGCCCTCCACACCCCTCTTCCAGGTGATTCCTTCCCTCTTGCTCCCTCCCTCACGCTCCCTCTATATATACCTCCCTCGTGTCCCCTCCTCTCCTAACTTAACGAGAGGGGACGAGATTGTCCCGTCCGTTCCCACCCCTGCCTGTGACACATTCAGAACAAGATACATACACAGTCTTCGCCTTGGATACATAGACGTATATATATATATATATATATATATATATATATATATATATCATGTCGTCAGGCAAAATCGCATCGTAGGTACCTGAGTGTAGGTAGGTACACTCTCTCTCTCTCTCTCTCTCTCTCTCTCTCTCTCTCTCTCTCTCTCATATGGAAAGAAAATTGAATGAAACTCCTCTTACTCAAATTATTATTTCTTTTTTCACCCCAGTTTCTTTATTTCCCCTTTCCCAGCCCACTCCCCAGTTTCTTCCTTCCTCCCTCCCTCTCTCCCTTTTCCCCGGTTTTCAAATCAAACACCAATGGGTTTCTTTCCTTGAAAACCTTTCTTGAACCGCAAACAACCAGACAATGGTTCTCTCTCATAACTTCCAAAACATTAAAAAGAAAAAAATCTTTTTTTTTCATTCCTAAACTGCATTTTAATATTTTGTTAACCTTTGAAAAAAAAAGGCCGCTCAGTTGTCCACCCATTATTCTCCCCATTTATAGCCTCTTTAGTTTCTTCCAACCCATTAACCCATTACATACGCATGGGTGGCTTCTCTACGTCATTCTACAGACTCTACACCCATTAAAGCCTTCCTTTCTCTCCCCATTAGCCAATCCTATTTTCATTGTAAACCTTCCAACCCTTCTTATATACCCATTATCCTCTACCCATTCCTTGAAAGCCTCCAAAAAGAAGAAAGAAATTCTGATTTACCATATGATCTTCTAGACTTCTTGGAGTCATGTAATTCCTCCAAAATTTTCCCTGTGTGTATGCTCGTTCCTTACCTCCAAGCTTCCTCAAAGTTCACCTTCCTTCAAACCTCTCGAGATATCATGTTTCGAACATTCCCTCCACCTTTAAACCCTTCCTTGCTCAACCCATTATCTCTCTGTAAATCCTTTATAAACCCCCATCCACCAGTCAGTTCCTGTACAACCTCCAACAACAACAACAAGAATAATAACAATAATAGCAGTAGTAGTAGTAGTAGTTGTAGTAGTAGTAGTAGTAGTAGTAGTAGTAGTAGTAGTAGTAGTAGTAGTAATAATAATAATAATAATAATAATAATAATAATAATAATAATAATAGTAGTAATAATAATGATAATAATGATACTACTACTACTACAACTACTACTACTTGTACTACTACTACTGCTACTACTACTACTACTGCTACTACTACTAATAGGCCTAAGACTACTGTCCTCTCCCAGCAATATCGTCTTAGGACAATATCACGTCCTCTACCATATCTCCACCTTTTTTTTCCTAGTTCATAAAGCTGTCGGGAAGCTCCGAGGTTTGACCCAATCTTATAGGGAAAAAAAGGTTTATATATATATATATATATATATATATATATATATATATATATATATATATATATATATATATATATATATATTTATCTATTTATTTATCTATTTATTTATACCTTTATTCCTAGGACGAAGACTAAGCTATGCAAATTCTCCTAGCGTAATGTAATTTTGTTCCTCCTGGTATATTTATGAGCTCAATATAGCCAAGGGAGGCGGATGACGCGGAGGGTGTACGGGGGCCTTCTTTATTGCATTGTGTTTCGATTAATTTATACGACGTGCATAGGGTAACCAGGATAAACAGAGCTGGCAACACTGGATGAGTGGCTTCGTTCAGATACGCGTTGTGTGGCAATGTCAACAAAGACGAGGGTAGGAGTCTATGGTGGATGATCTCGTGAGGTAAAAATGAATCTAAAACATATAATTTGAATTTGTACAGTCGTCCGGGAAGGGTTCTATTTTCTTAATTCAATGAGAAGTCGAGTTAAAAAGGGGAGTGGGGGAGAAGAAATAAAAGAAGACTCGAAATCTCAATCTGTCTGGGGGGGATAATGGAGAAGTTCTTGGCCCTGTAAGAGATGGGAACGTCCAGGGGTTAACACCAGACAGAATGGGGAAGAATTCGAAAGTTGCCAAAGACTTTGGGCATTTGGCAGTGATAATATCACTAAGGACGGGCACTGGGGAGACTCGGAAGTTGCAAGAAGGCTAATGTAACCGGGGGAAAGGATCTTGGAGTGACTCTGGGAGCGCTTGAAAATGTTGGTGGGGGAAAAAAGAAAAAAAAATAATATCATGAAAGCGACCAATGGAAGAACAGCGCCCCTTCCTTCATTCCTGCACGTCATATGACTATTACTACTACTACTACTACTGCCTTCCTTCCTTCCTAGCCATGAAAGAAGGTAAAGAAAAGAGAGATATAGATACGTAAAGGAAGAGACATAACGATGATAGGTAAGTACAGAAGACGAGGCATAAAGGGAATAAGAACGTAAGACTAATTTCATGTTATGGTTCTCGACCCAACCACTGAAGCCTTATGAAGCTTCGATGAAGATGCCACAAAAGTGAATGTGTTCCATATATATATATATATATATATATATATATATATATATATATATATATATATATAGCGACGGCGCTTTGTGGGCGCGAATGGAGCGGTTGAATACAGACGTAAAAGCCTTATCCCACGACCGATCTCTAGTGAGGGAACGAGAGGATTCTAAACGGTCGAAGTAATGTGGTCCATCTCGTTCACTTCGGCACAATAAATGGAAGTTCAAGACACACACGAACGAACGGCAGAGGCTGGCTGGCCGGCTGGCTGGTTGGTTGGCTGCTGCTGAACGCTTCTGAACCCCGACACGTACAGGGTAATGAGAGTTAGAAACCTCAAAGAAAATGGTCTGAAAAGGGCTAGATCCTAAGGTATCTAAGGGTTGATTAATACCCTTTTTAGATATCAAGGGGAATTCATTCATTTAAGATATCAAAGGGATTACCTCTTTCTTGATATCGGAGATATCCATACCTTTAAAACACGAGGTGGGTTGGACTCTCTATATAGAAACAAGATAACAAGGAGCTCAAGATAACAGGATATCAGCTCTTTCCCCTGATAACGAGGCTACGTGTCTCTGGCGAGAGTCCTTGTGAAATAAACCCACTCAGGAGCCAGATAGCAGGGAGAGTGAACCTCATAGGACTTCTTTACTTTCTGGAGACACATCCAGGAAGTTGTACGAGATTATTCAATGAAGAATAAATAATGAAATATGAATAAACCTTGAGAGAGATCAAAGGTTCCGTGTAAGACAGTCAAGCCTTTTAGACTAGGCAAGATGGGGATAAAAAACGGGAGACAGGAGAGGAAAAGATTGCAACGCGAGTGTTATGAAAACGATGGTGAAATACGCGAGAGTGAATCCATGTGAAGGTGATGAGGTCTGAAAGTGAGGGAGTGTGAGATGAAAGTGTATGAATTCATATCCAAGTTCATGGATTTCAAATGAGGGTGTATGTGAATCTACGGGACTGAAGGTGTTTGAAAATGAGTGACAGTGGGAAAGTGAAAGTGTATGATTATGAATGGAAGATGCATAAAAGTGAAATGAACGTTTATGAAAATAATCTACGAGCGAAATGAAAGTGAATGATAGTGAAGGGAAAGTGTATGATAGTGAAACGAAGACATTAAACACGAAGTTGTTGTATGCGCTTAATACAGTAGTTGTATATATATTGTATCATCATCGCTGTGAACCCTCAACATCCACCTATATCGCAATCTATCTCTATTTGCAGTCTATCTCGGCCATCTATCGCCGTCTATCGCCTTAATCTCCATCTACAAAGATCACTGTCGGAAACACGATTAGATGATCCAGCGAAGCGAACCAGAGGGGAAAAACAATATCAAAAGAGCCATCAGGACTATGTTTTAGGATAGGGATGATCGACCATTTAGCCTCGTATTGTGACGGGGGTGTATAGCACGGTCTTCTTCCCCTAGCACTGCTAATGAATTCTCAAGTGATTCACGGTATTTCACTGTACCTCCTGAGTTACACTGGTGCGCTGATTGGATATATATATATACAATCTTGAGGATTCGACAAACTGATTCACGAAACCAATGAATATTTTTGCATCCTTTGCAATTTTATTCTCCCAGTACCAGTTACCCTAGTTTTAAAACCCTTAAGAAATAATAAAAACCCATCCCCGGTTTAGGCCATAAACCTATATTGCTTTAAGTATCTTTAACTCGTTGACTTAAAAACCAGAGCCGAACCCTGATTTAAAACCAGACGAGGGGGAAGACACAGTAAGGCATTGCATGGGTTAATAGATCAGTGTCACATAACATGTAATGCATGTTTATTCTAATGGTTTTGAATGGTTCCAGACCAGACCATTCCTTACGACTGTACGGGAACGAACCATTTATCAGATCCTGGAAGATAAAACGGTAGTTCAGGATGAAGGAAAACTCACGGTAAACTCAACTGGAACACAGTTTACATTGGGTATACGTGTCTACAAGCGAGGTAAACTATGTCATGGGAATTACAGTGGTAGTATTCATGGAAACGACTAAGTCGGTTTTTCTAGTTTACCTAACCATTTGTAAACCTTAGGGGAATCTAGTTCAACGTATGTAGACTAAAAGACTTTCTAAATCGTCAAAAAGAAGTAAACTAGATATTTCACGGGTTTTTTACGTAAACAATGTTAGATTTTAAGTATACCCGAGAAATCTTCAGATATTCTTATGTTAAACTCCGGCTTTCCTGAAGTAAACTAGGTATACTAAAGACGTCACGAAGGAGAGAAATGGTTTACACTTCCTTTTCAACAGCACATGTCTAATGTCTATTGGACAAAGTATATATATATATATATATATATATATATATATATATATATATATATATATATATATATATATATATATATATCACAAATACACACTTAGACAAATACATTAACAAATAAATGCTCTTATATAGATTACCAACAGTTGGATTGGCTAATCAACAGGACAGCTGATTCAATCTGTTCCAAAAATTACTTTCGAACAATTGCAATTATACTTTTAAAACCTAGACCAATCACCCGACATTTTGATCTAATCCACGCGGGTAATTTCAATCGCCAATCACCAGCGGTACCATCATTTCAACACATCCCTTCACCTAATCTCTTTATTCATACCAGTTGGCCAATCACTGGCATTCTATGGGATTCTAATCCCCTTAGCTCCAATCACCAGTGGTTCAATATCCTTCTCTTTCATACACCCCTAACCTAATCTCCTGCTGCAAACCAATCACCAGGACCCCTTGCATTCTATGGATTTCTAATCCCCCCCCACCAATATTGCAATAGTGTGCAACCCCCTCCCCCATGTCAATTTATTCAACCCTCTCGTATTTCAGTGTGTGTGTGTGTGTCTGTGTGTGTGTGTGTGTGTGTGTGTGTGTGTGTGTGTGTGTGTGTGTGTGTGTGTGTGTGTTGTTGTTGTTGTTCTTTTCCCTCCCTTCATTCATTCTTTCATATGCTTTCAGAAGTTTGCGAAAGAATTCCATCTACTCAGGGAGTCATCGTCTGTGTGCCGTATTGACGTATTTGTCCCCATACTGACGTATTTGTCCTCGTATTGACGTTGTTGTCCCTCGTATTGACGTATTTGTCCCCCGTATTGACGTATTTATCCCCGTATTGACGTATTTGTCCCTGTATTGACGTATTTGTCCCCGTATTGACGTATTTGTCCCCCGTATTGACGTACTTATCCCCGTATTGACGTATTTGTCCCTGTATTGACGTATTTGTCCCCGTATTGACGTATTTGTCCCCGTATTGACGTATTTGTCCCCCGTATTGACGTATTTGTCCCCCGTATTGACGTATTTGTCCTCGTATTGACGTTGTTGTCCCTCGTATTGACGTATTTGTCCCTGTATTGACGTATTTGTCCCCGTATTGACGTATTTGTCCCCGTATTGACGTATTTGTCCCTGTATTGACGTATTTGTCCCCCGTATTGACGTATTTGTCCCCCGTATTGACGTATTTGTCCTCGTATTGACGTTGTTGTCCCTCGTATTGACGTATTTGTCCCCCGTATTGACGTATTTATCCCCGTATTGACGTATTTGTCCCTGTATTGACGTATTTGTCCCCGTATTGACGTATTTGTCCCCGTATTGACGTATTTGTCCCCCGTATTGACGTATTTGTCCCCCGTATTGACGTATTTGTCCCCCGTATTGACGTATTTGTCCCCGTATTGACGTATTTGTCCCCCGTATTGACGTATTTGCACGAGGAATAACTTACGTATTCTGTCTTATTCTTCTTAATTTCTACGAGTGTATAGAAGATCTTATTATTGATGTTTGAATTAGACAAGGAAGGAGTATTCTAAGTCTGTTTCTTAAACCCTAGAGCTAAGCGCCAACAACACAGTCTCCAACATAGTCTCCAACACAGTCTCCAACATAGTCTCCAACACACTCTCCAACACAGTCTCCAACATAGTCTCCAACATAGTCTCCAACACAGTCTCCAACACAGTCTCCAATATAGTCTCCAACACAGTCTCCAACACAGTCTCCAACATAGTCTCCAACACAGTCTCCAACACGCTCTCCAACATACGTTTGATCCCTTAGCGTCTTACGTCCTTTAAGAACACCTGAAGAGAAGTTCCTGCTGGATGCCTGCTTAACAGGACCCCCCCCCCCTCCTCCTCCTCCCTCCCCCCAACCTCCACTCCAAAGTAACCCCTGCAAAATCCCACGGTAGGTGCCGAAAAGGAGCCCCCGGATTACTGGAAATCCCCGGGATTTACCGTGCAGGTCAGATGGTTTGCACGCCAAAGCTTTGCCCGAGAGAGAGAGAGAGAGAGAGAGAGAGAGAGAGAGAGAGAGAGAGAGAGAGAGAGAGAGAGAGAGAGAGAGAGAGAGAATGTTAATATACGAACAGTAGGAAGGGTAGAGAATACTAGAATAAATAGCCACTTAAATATTACTAAAACGAGGACAATTAATATATATATATATATATATATATATATATATATATATATATATATATATATATATATATATATATATATATACATATATATATATATATATATATATATATATATATATATATATATATATATATATATATATATATATATATATATTTATATATATAACACAGACAAATACTTTAATTATGTTAATTATCAGCGAATGAGTTCTTTAAATATGACAACGTCATGTATAACTTTTTTCCAACAATTTTTCAACTTTATTTTTTTCTTTTACAGTTGACTGACATCATCTGCTCAGGGTACGTGGAGGCTAACACTGGGACAACACTAATTCTATTTAATCTTTCCTACAGAATTTCCTCGTTAGTATACTGTCTCTAGACTACATTGCATTCCGGCATTGCAATTATTCCAACCAGCTGATGCGTTAGGTAGGGGGGAGGAAGGGACCTTCTGCTTGACTATTCTATCCCTATCTAAAGTGATAGATGGGGAGGGACCTTCTATTTGACTATTCTATCCTCATGTAAAGTGATAGATGGGGAGGGATCTTCTACTAGACTATTCTATCCCCCATCTAAAGTGATAGATGGGGAGGGACCTTCTATTTGACTATTCTATCCCCATGTAAAGTGATAGATTGGGAGGGACCTTCTACTTGACTATTCTATCCCCCATCTAAAGTGATAGATGGGGAGGGACCTTCTATTTGACTATTCTATCCCCCATCTAAAGTGATAGATGGGGAGGGACCTTCTACTTGACTATTCTATCCCCCATCTAAAGTGATAGATGGGGAGGGACCTTCTACTTGACTATTCTATCCCCCATCTAAAGTGATAGATGGGGAGGGACCTTCTACTTGACTATTCTATCCCCCATCTAAAGTGATAGATGGGGAGGGACCTTCTACTTGACAACCCTGTCTCAATCACGAGTTAATGACCACCTTACACTGTCCTCCAGCACCTAACCCTTGTCCCAGGTTATTACGTCCTTCGTTAACTGGCTCTCACTATCACCACCGCAATCACCACAACCACCACAACTACCAAAATCACCACAACCACCACAACTACCACAATCACCACAACCACCACAACTACCACAATCACCACAACTACCACTATCACCACCGCAATCACCACAACTACCAAAATCACCACAACCACCACAACTACCACAATCACCACAACCACCACAACTACCACAATCACCACAACTACCACTATCACCACCACAATCACCACAACTACCACTATCACCACAACCACCACAACTACCACAATCACCACAACTACCACTATCACCACCACAATCACCACAACCACCACAACTACCACAATCACCACAACCACCACAACTACCACAATCACCACAACTACCACTATCACCACCACAATCACCACAACCACCACTATCACCACCACAACCACCACTATCACCACCAAGGAAGATGCTGAACTTGACGTCACTCAGGACAATATCAAAGATTAAGTAGCTCATCGATCCGTATGCCTCCGATCCTCTCTCAGCCAATCAAAACACGGTGTTCAAACTTGGTCGTCTGCTGATTGGTGGATCCGGTAAACAAAGGCAGCTTTATCGATTAACAGTCACACCGGCCCATTTAACGCATGCCATGGAGGAAAGCCACACACGCTAGCCATCCACTAGCCATCCACTAGCTCTTCACTAGCCATCCATTAGCCCTTCACTAGCCATCCACTAGCCCTTCACTAGCCATCCACTAGCCCTTCACTAGCTCTTCACCAGCCATCTACTAGCCCTTCACTAGCTCTTCACTAGCCATCCGTCCCCTAACTCTCCTAGCCACCCAAATAGCCCCCTTGGCCACCTTCTAGTCCTCCTAGCCGTCGCTTATCCTAACTTAGCAGTTCCCTTGCCCTCCTAGCTGTTCCCTAGCCCTCCTAGCTCTTCCCTAGCCCTCCTTGCCATGAACCAACCCCAACCCATCCTTAAGCTATTGAGAAACAGCCCAGCAAACATCCAGTCCAAACAAATAAAGCACAAACACAAACACCTTTGTTGCATTATTCTCTTGCATGTTTCCACGTCGGTAAATAAACTCTTGTGTTGTCTCGTTTACGCCTTTCAACCATTTTGGCGAATAAATGAGTCATTCAGCCTCTTATTCATCCCTCCGAATGAATGCATATTTGCATACAGTGAGGGAAGATGTCTCTCTCTCTCTCTCTTCCTTCACTTTCCACTATAATGACGTTTATTCGCCTGTTGTTATGTTATAATTACTTTAGTATTAATCGAATCATTGATTTCGTGTACATCCTCTCATGACCAAAAGCTTTCGGGAGGAAGATGAACAGCTGGGTTGACTGTGGGCCGCCTGCCACGTCCGTGGACTCTGGCCCCGAGGCCGTGAGCGTCGTGGACAGCAGAAAGGTGACCACTGCACCACGTTAGCTCAGAATGTGCGTACAAGAGTCCAATTTGCGCCTTACGAGGGAAAGGTGTTTTACGCCCGTGTTGCCCCTCTCTATATGTCGTAATATACGTACTATGTTTTCACACACACACACACACACACACACACACACACACACACACACACACACATAAGGTTCACAGTCTCATTACGTTTTACAAGATCTTTAGCCTCTCATACACCATCTCCTGGGTGGGTTATCACCATCTAGCCTCCAGAGGTGCTTTCAAGTCTCCCTGATGCCTCTCTTCTCTCTCCCTTGTTTATGATAAGGTTAATGATTCCTGCCTCTGTCTCACGCGAGATACGCGCCCGTAACTCACAAAGTAATTCTCTGTGCATGAGGAAGGTCATGGCATGCTGTGTCTCATGAATGATTCTCTTTTGTAACTTGTGCATTTAATTACATCACTTGCGTCATCTATTATTGCCTTTAATATCGTCTTTGTCAACAACCATGTGTTGTGTTTTCTTCCGTGGATATTCTGGTTATAATTGTATGTTGTCCTATATGGACGACGTTCAAGCAGGCCCTTACGTGCGTGCGTTCTGTGGTTGATGATGGAGATGAGAGAACTATTGTTATGAATGATAACTGATAACAGAGTGGTTTGCAGGCGAGGCTGGGAATCAATGATGAAGATAAGGCAACACAAGACGTTCATCTTGAGTTGGCCGGGTACAGTGTTTGTGAGGAGTGATGGGGGGGGGAATGTTGGGGTAGAGAGTGTGTGTGTGTGTGTGTGTGTGCATGTGGGGGTTGAGGGAGAATGGTGGTAATCGTGTGTGTCGTGCAGGGAAAGAGGAGGTGAGGGAGGGAGTTTACGTTGCACGATTCCATCTTCAATTTCCTGTGAGAGGATCAGGTCGATCTCCGTCCGGGATCATCAGTAAGTGTTCTTCTTCAGCGAGGCTGAAGAACACTTTCCGCATCGTGATGAACATACGAGAACACTTCATAACACTCCCTATTCCCAGACGGGATCAGAGGGAGGGAGGTCCGACGTCGGAGATGAAGGAAGAGGATAGAACTGACATCGTCGTTAAAAACCCAGCATCTCTTACTTCACCGGACGCAAACAGACACAATTTACGACATGTTTACCTCATCTCACATGCACACCGCCTCTGCCCCATCCACGTCACCCTCACAAACATTGTCGTCGGCCGGAACTATGATATTCAACTCAGGGACGAAATGCCACTTTCAGACCAAGTTGGGCTGTTGCAAGAACTGGGGGAGGTTCCTGGTTGGACTCTACAGATATAAAGAAATGATGACGTACCTTTGATCATTTGTTCAACCTATGTCCCCCCACTCGAGCTCGTTGCTGCCAAGATGAACATGAGGGACTTTCGAAAAGACTTGGAATAAAGCAATTCTGTCGGGGTTCGACAGCACATTGTCGGGTCTCATCAGATCTGCAGACCATCAAGAGAGAGTGTAAAACACCACAGCCTTAAATACATCCTGGAAGTGTCTTGCTAAAAGAGAGATTGTACGATTTCCACTCCACTATGACTCCAGGACGAGAAGCCTCCAAGAATCTAGGACGAGAAGCCTCGAAGAACCTCACAGCAGAGGTCATCCATATGGACATTATAAGCAGGCCAGTATTGGACGACCAACACCCCCCCAACTTCTGAACCGTTTGTCGTCGAGTTCCGGACCTCTCTAACGACTAACGGTGTTGCACGACAACCTGAACGACCAGCGTCAGCAGTAAAGACCATGGACGACTGCCTCACTTGTCGTCCCCCTCCTCCTCTTCCTCTGTTAGGACTGGAATTAATGTTCGGTGAGTCCAGCTCCGCCAGCTTCGTTTTGCAATATCTTCCATCTCGTTTCAACTGTGGTATGCTTGGACAGTCCTGGAAGCTTGAGCCACTCTGCCCCAATCCTTCAATTTCACTTCCACCATCAAGGTACTTAATCTCTGTGTCCTGTGGGAGGCCACAGATGAGGAAGGACTGGCATGGGGAGGACCTGGCCCCTGGGAAGTGTACCTCCTGACGACGCTCACTGAGGAGGAAGGTCCTCCAGCCCAGGGAATGAGGCTTGCCCTCAGACCAGGGTTGATGACGGCTCTGTTGATGACCAGTGGTTGACTGGGGGGGGGGGGGAGAGCTTTGATGATCAGTGGTTGACTGGGGGGAGAGCTTTGATGACCAGTGGTTGACTGGGGGGGGGGAGAGGTTTGATGATCAGTGGTTGACTGGGGGGAGAGCTTTGATGTGGTCGAGGAAGGTGGGAGCCACAGAGGTCTTGCGTCTCTCTAGGTTGTGACGTACGAAGTCTGGGAAGGTAACGAGGCAATGGGTAGTTGAGGGAGTCTTGATATGACCTGCTTGTTGTTTGCTTGTTTGTGTGTATATGTGTGTGTGTGTGTGTGTGTGTGTGTGTGTGTGTGTGTGTGTGTGTGTGTGTGTGTTCTGCAGACTAGGGAATTGAATTACATGAAGAATCAGACCAGAGTTGCCACTAGGAAACCAACTCAGTACAGATATACATTCATATATACACACCAAAAGACTCATACATATACAAACATACACACAGAGAACAACATAAACACACGATATAGACATCAGCTACATATGTCCATATATACATAAATGCATACGTTCACGAAGGTACATATGAATACATACATAAATTCGTATATATGTATACCTAAACACATACATACATGGAGATACACATGTATTTATACAGCAAATATTTGGATTCAGCCCTTACTTCCTAGCAAAGGAATTTTGTACAAATACAGCAAGAATATTGCCTGCATAGATCTGACTGTGAGATATACTTGAAGCTGTGAGGAAGGGATTCTGTCTTGACTCACAGGTCCTCATTCTATCTCTACTTTACTCATTTCCTCATTAGCCTGAGGTAGTGAATGAAGAGGCAGCGGTAAACTACGATTATATAGCAAGACAATCACACACTGGAACACACTCAGTGGACTTGTGAGCTGTGTGACTGGAGACAGTAATAAGACACTTGTAGACACAAACATTCACACACTCGCTCCCTCACACAAGAGGAACTGAAAGGGGATCATACATCAGTATACACCATCTGTCACCTTCTCATACATTAGAATACAATAGGTCACATTCTCATTACACTGATATACAACACCCGTCACACTCTCCCATACACGGATACACTCAAACATAGTTAAAGACAGAACTACACAGACACAGAAAACCCTCACACAGGAATAAACTTTGGCGATCATACACTAACACCCACCTAGATAAAAGGCCTCACTCGTTTTCTTAGACATGAGACAGTATCGTACTGAAATATAAATACAGTTCAGCAGCACTACAGGCGTATGCAGGGATACACTAATCTAGTAGAACAACTATACAGCTGAAATACAACTCGGTTCATACACCTAAGAATCATACACTCGTGCCATACAATACTCATCATCCATGAAATGAAACACACATATACACATTGGTTAGAACAATGAAACACTGAACCACTGAGCACATACACATTGAACAACAGTGCTCTGAACCCTGTTCTTCGAAGCAGTGAATTGAAGCAGTCAACACTCAGTGACAGAAATAAGAATCCTTCGAAACATCATTTCCAGAAGTGTTAAAAAAACGAAACATTAACCAGCAGCAGGGATCAAAATTAGACTAGAAATGTTAAAGAAATGAATCACTAAAATGCTTAACAACGGATTCAGTAATACATATATATATATATATATATATATATATATATATATATATATATATATATATATATATATATGAATATATATATATATATATATATATATATATATATATATATATATATATATATATATATATATATATATATATGAATATATATATATATATATATATATATATATATATATATATATATATATATATATATATATATATATTCTACGTTATCATAATTTCTATTTTCTGTCTCTAAGTAATAGAAGAGTCAAACTGATTGAAATGAACTCCAGTGAGACAGAACCCTCATCACATTTTCAAAGGGTAAAAAGAGAATGTTAATTGACTTATTTAAAAAAAAATGTCCGTTGATAACTCCATTATTTACTAGTCCACACAATTTGTTCATTCATCACGCGATTTATTCCAAAAATGCACGACTGGAATATCAAATATCACATCCCATTTTTTTTCCTTTTTAGAGCGAAATTGTCTGACACCCTTGACATGTCACAAAGGATACTTTTTATAGATATAAAACATCAGAATGATCATTCAACCCCGCAGAAATAAAGAGAAGTGTACATTTGTATACATAACTGAAATATTCAATACATCTGAGTTCCTTTTTTTCATACTTGATCGCTGCTTCCCGCGTAAGCGGGGTAGCGCCAGGAACAGACGAAGAAAGGCCCTCATCCGCTTACATTCATTCTCTATCTGTCATATGTAATGCATTGAAAGAACAGCTCCCTACCCACATCCAGGCCCCACAAAGCTTCCCATGGTTTAGCCCAAACGCTTCACATACCCTAGTTCAGTTCATTGACAAACAATACGTCGACCCCAGTATACCATATCTTTCCAATTCACTCCATTCCTTCAAACATGCTCCTTTTTGCCCTCCCAGACAACGTTCTCTCTTTCCATATATATAATAGTATAATAAATAAAACAAATATATACTTATAATTCGTTTCAGCATTCATGGTTATTATTACAAGTTTTGAAGAGTGAATTCTGGAGAATTAGCTTTTCGTTGCCTTCAACGACCCTAAACATGCTGATGCATAAGACAAGCACCGCCCCTCTCCTCTGACTTGCTTGCTTCTTGCAAGCATAACAACCTTACCCCAGCCTTGCTTATACCGTATGTTTGGCCTACGTTATAAATTCTATTTCTCCACCAAAATTCCTTTTGGTGAGAGAGAAAAATCGTTCTCAGGGTTTCCTGAAGAGGAGAAATTCTTCCAACTTATTGCTTTATCAACTATTTTCTTTTTCGTATTCGGTTCTGTTCACAAGAAAATTGAATCTTGCCTCAGGTAATGTAAGAAAAAAAAAAAAGGAAAGAAAAATGTCAACAGAGTTTTTTTTTTTGTCAGTAATTTTCTCTGTGGCACAAGATGGATCCTTCCCCTCAGCGCAACGGCATCGTTGCCTTTTAACACACACACGCACGCGTGTTGTGAGATGAATCTAATCACCAGGTAAACATCAAACAGACCCTCATATATTAACAAGCGTCAAAACAAAAACCCACATCAACCAACCAACTCAGGCAAACTGAAAAGAAAATCTAAAATTTCCCACACCACGGCCTTTCTTCCCACACACACACACATGTTACCCTTTTTACCTCACGGCCACAACATTATTTCTCACAGGGAACATGCAGTCAGACTCGTGAGAAATCATTCACGCGCCAATCACAAACCTGAACAGGAAAGTCATATGAAAAACTTAGACGTAAAATCCACCCCGACACAACAGCTGACCTGCCCTTCACTCCCAGTGACACTCACAATGCAATTAAGACCTTTGGAAAAAAATAAACCCTTTTGCAACATGGCCCGATAACATTTCAAACTTTCCCATAAAACACTTTGGCTCTGTTGCAATTGCAAGCTCATACAGACATCTTCCAGACAATTGAAGCCTTACTATTATGATACCCTCTCCTGAAAGGTTCCAAGCCACCCATCTCCCCCTCTTCTTACAACCCTATAACACTAATGTCTCTAGTGCCTAAACTCATTGATAAACCGGTTCACAACAAAATCATTCCTATTATCCCACTTTCATAGCCACAAAATGGTTTTAGTCACATAACACATCCTGGACGGCTTCAACCAATCACAATCCCACTCCCGCACAGTATTAGTAGCAATCAATATCAATAAAGCATTTGACACGGTCCCCCGACACAACCTACGTAGAAATCATCCTCCTCAACACCACCCTCCACAGCGGTGACAAAAAGTGGTTAGTTAACTTCATAACTGGCCACTTACCCACAGTCACCCACAAAGGTTTCATTTCCATAACCCTCCTACTCTACAGTGAAGTTCCCTAGGAAGCAGTTCTTTCTCCCGCTCTTTAATCTCTTCCTGCACGGCGTCCCATCACCTCCCAATGGACACAGAAATGAAACCCTCTCGTTACAGGCAACCACTGTAACAGACAACCCCTGCCAACCCTAATAACAGACAACTCCTATAGTATATAGCCCTTATAAGAGACGATATAGATATAAAACAACCCCTACAACAAACGACCTGTCTAGCTAACGACCCCAATTACAGACAAACCCTCTGGCAAACGACGACCCTCAAGCAGACGACTCCTTTCGTACACAAACTCTCCAACAGACGACTACCATTGCAGGCTCCTCCTCCAACAGACGACCCGCCAACAAAGGACGTCTGTGTCTCTGATCTACCACTACACCTCGCCAGGGGGACACAGTGGACGCCACATGAGGGATGGTTTTCCTCCACACTTGTTGTCTCAAGAAGTCGTCGCCTCGCTCTTAATGTCGCAACGAAAAGTTTAATGATCGTACTTTAAAAGACTAACAGCTTTCGTATGTTTGTGTCTGTATGTACGAAAGTATATAGGTACCTATGCATGTATGTACGTTGGGTTTATATACGTCCCACATGTCGATAACATAAACTGATTCTTTTGATGCAAATAAAATCTTTCCTACATATAGCTTCCACACGTTTCTTTATATGATCGCAAAAACCTAGCATCATTTTTACTTTCTCGCATTTTCTCGCCTCAGAGACGTAGCGCCAGGAAAATGTAAGTAGATTTTTTAAATTTCGAAACAACACTTGATAAAAAATCTTCAGAATAATTTTCTGTGCTCCACAGTCGTTTCATCACACACTAAGATAAAAGACATGTCATGCAGTGCCACATCCATGCCAAATATATATATATATATATATATATATATATATATATATATATATATATATATATATATATATATATATATATATATATATATCATCGTCCATATGGGGTAAAGTTTTAGAAGTACTTTCCACTGAAATCTGATTTTGCACCATCGGTCAACAACGCAATCCAGAAGCCTCTGTACAGGTCCCTTTAGCGGCGAGGGTCGAACCCCTTGACACTTGGTGTCTCCACGGGGGGGGGGGGGCGAGGTGGAGAGCCAGGCCCTTCAGGTAAGGGTCTCGACGACGACGACGACGACGACGACGACGACCCCCTCCTCATCCACCACCTCCTCCACCATCACCCCTTAAGACCCTAGGCTTCCTCCTCAGGGGTGTGTGGGAGGAGGAGGAGAAGGAGGAGGAGGTCGTCCCCCTCCTCCCAACATGCGTCTCCCACAGGGGTAAAGGGGGGAGAGAGAGAGAGAGAGAGAGAGAGAGAGAGAGAGAGAGAGAGAGAGAGAGAGAGAGAGAGAGAGAGAGAGAGAGAGAGGTCGTTGGAGGCTCGTTTATTTTGATATACTCTGCGTCGCAAGGCTGTGTCTGGGTATTGAATATTCCGCGCTCGGCTGCCGCCTGCCTCGTTCCTCAGAAAGGAGGTGTGTGTGTGTGTGTGTGTGTGTGTGTGTGTGTGTGTGTTGCCCAGGGAGTGCTTGCGCTACACTGCCTCTCCTGGTGTAGCCGGGAATATATATATATATACTCGGTGACAGAGGCGTGTTTCCTGTTATATACACCAGAGGGGAGGCGTATTCCCCGCGCTAAGGGTGCGTGTTCCGTATGATCGAGTGAATTGGCACCGGCACACGTGTGTGTGTGTGTGTGTGTGTGTGTGGGTGTAGGGGGGTGTAGGGGAGAGATTCGTCGGTATGATTAGGGAAATGCTAATGTTAGAAGAGGAGGTGGGTGATGGGGGGGAGGAGGAGACATACAATCATACATAAGTAAATAGAGAAATGGGAGGGAAAATATATATATATATATATATATATATATATATATATATATATATATATATATATATATATATATATATATATATATGTACATCCATTATGTATGACTGTATGTATGATCACACACCGAAAAGTGTGGGTGATGAATGTAGAGGTTGTGGAGGAGGAGGATCCGTGGTATGTGGGCTCCTGTGTGCACAATGGGGTGATGGATGAGAGATTGGGAAAAGATTATGAATGGTGAAAGAAGGGATGAGCAAGTCTGATTTATGGAGAGGTCTGTCTGCGTCCACTGGATACTGTTTACCGCCAGAATGAAAAATGGAAAGTTTGAAGAGAAAAAAAACAAGAAAAAAAAATTTTGGGCGTAATTGGTCGTGGCAAATGGGATATGGTAAAGTTGTCAGAAATGGTTGGTGGGGAGGGAGGGGAGGGAGGGAGGGAGAGGAGAGAGAGAGAGAGAGAGAGAGAGAGAGAGAGAGAGAGAGAGAGAGAGAGAGAGAGAGAGAGAGAGAGAGAGAGCCAGAGAGACGTGCGAAGGGAGACGCTGGGAATGATTGAGTAGCAAGCTTGGGGTGGATAGGTAGGGTTCGACAAGGGTGTGTTCTGTCTCTGTGGATTTTTAATGTCTTCGCAGGTAAGGGAGAGAGAGAGAGAGAGAGAGAGAGAGAGAGAGAGAGAGAGAGAGAGAGAGAGAGAGAGAGAGAGAGAGAGAGAGAGAGCTCAGCCGGGTGATACGGCAAAAGGGGTGGGGTGGTGCAAAGTCTGGTGGGAACTGGAGAAGTGGAAGAAGGAGTGGAAGACACCTCGACAATGTTACCACACTCAGATGACACCATTTTCAGTGGTTGGATCATCCAGGCGGCGCAACAACCCCACAATGGGGGCAGTTCCGCAGGAAAATTTGGGAAATACAAATGAACGCTAACGAGCGAAAACTGGCAGTAGGAAGATAGAGATAAAAAGGAAGAGGGAGATAGGGTGAGAAATGTAGTTAGAATGTGAGAGCAGTGTACAGGCTAGGAAAGGGCTACATAGAATTTCGAGCCTGGAGAATGGGTATAGGATTTCAAACTTTACTGAGGACGCATTTTCCAGTAGTTTATCTTTTATCATAATTTTTTCTAAAGCTAGAGAGGATCGGGGATATGATGTGTATGTAAGAACTGAATCAAAGGCGAGATCTTAGTGTTTACATGTTAATCATCTTAGTGTTTACATGTTAATCATCTTAGTGTTTACATGTTAATCATCTTAGTGTTTACATGTTAATCATCTTAGTGTTTACATGTTAATCATCTTAGTGTTTACATGTTAATCATCAGAGGGGAGATATAATCCTAAATAAGGTGAGACTTTGATGATATAACGCGAAACATATCTAATGATATAATTTAGATATATGCTGAACGAAACATTATATCAATCCCTATAAAAGGAACAGACACACACACACACACACCTCACCCTGCATATATATATATATATATATATATATATATATATATATATATATATATATATATATATATATATATAACTACAAACATGGCTCTAGGGAATATAGACAAACACACATGCAAACATAACCACACACACACACACACAGAGAAATACACGCTAAAAAATACACATTTAAAATGCCCTCCCACACTTTTTTTTTCTAACATACAGGGACATTAATAAAAAGAAACATTATATATATATATATATATATACGTTGAAATGTATATATATGTATATGTGCGTGTGTGGGCGTTTGTGTATGTAAATGTGTATGTAGGTGGGTTGGGCCATTCCTCGTCTGTTTCCCTGCGCTACCTCGATAACGCGGGAGACGGCGGCTAAGTATGATAAACATAGAATATATATATATATATATATATATATATATATATATATATATATATATATATATATATATATATATATGAGGTTGTAGTTCATCCTATTCTCATAATGTATATGACCGCGGACATTGACCGTACTGGCAATAATAACGAGTAATACAATATAAAGGGTTACCATCAACTCAATAAATGACGTAAGCGAGTGAATCCCTCCAGCTCATTATAACTCTAAATAACAGTGTTAGTAGATGTACAACTTAGGTCGAAATTCCTAATCTGGAGTTGAGTGTCCTTCGACTATGCGTCATGGTGATTAAGTCCTTCTGGCACTCTCAGGCTTTGAAACAACTTCACTATTTTCTTAACGAGTTAATTACGTAATTAATGTGTCATTATCGACTGTCTCGTGTTTCTGTATGTGTGTGTGTGTGTGTGTGTGTGTATGTGTGTGTGTGTGTGTGTGTGTGTGTTTACAGACACAGACACACACACACACACTACACAGCGACACAAAACATCACAGGAATATATTCCCATCTCACTAATCCTAGGATTTATTCCAAGTACGAGACACGTAGTACTTATGTGTAAGCTCTGTAATCCCCCCCCCTGTTCTGGATTAAGTCTCCCACAGACAGACAGACAGACAGACACACAGACACACACACACACACACACACAAACACAAACACACATGTTACCTCCTCCCCACAAACCTCTACCCACAAGGGAAAAGAAAAAATCCACTGTGGTACAGCTCTGTTCCTCTCTCCCCTGGGGGAGGGGGGGGAACGCTAGACCCCCCCCCCCCTCCTCCCTTGTTAATACTGGGGGGAAAAATTATGTAACATTCCAGGCCTGTGGGTGAGACACGGTCCTGGAAGCAGGCAACATGGAAACTTTCCAGCTGAAGCTCTCGTCTGGAACCACAACGACATGGTTCCAGCCGTAGGAGAAACACACACACACACACACACACACACACACACACACACACATACACACACACACACACACACACACACACACACACACACACACACACACACATACACACGTTATAGGATTTGTACAGCTCTAAGTCTTGAGTTAATCCTATTTCATTATGATAATTGTTATCATTATCATTATTATGATTATCATTATAATTACCATTGTTATTACTCTTATTATTACACCTGGCTTGGACTGGTGTGTGTGTGTGTGTGTGTGTGTGTGTGTGTGTGTGTGTGTGTGTGTGTGTGTGTGTGTGTATTTTGCTGGGAGGAAGAAGTAAGTAAACATAATTTACATATACCTTCGCAGTAAATTCATTTATCGTGGGTTTCTCGGGGGGGGGGGGGGATATCCATACCTAACAGGTGTACGAACAGCTTGATGTACCAGTAACGTAGACCACACACACAATACAAGTCAGTTCATCCATGTCCAAAAATCAGTTCCCAGTTTCTAAATATTTTCTTCTCTTCAATATTCTTTTTTACAATTTTTTTTCTTCTTTTTCGAAGTTTATTGAATCACTGGATAACTTTACGACGATCGTTACCGAACACGAGGACATTATACTTCCAAATGTTGAGTGTCAATGCCAACTCAGCTGATATACAACAACAGTTCCTCACAGCTGCCAACGGTTCCCCTTGTCCGATGCGATATCTGGAGGACCTCGAACGAAGCCCCTGAATCTTCGGAGGTTCATGAACGGGACTTCGAACACACGTAGTCGCTGGTATGGTCGGATCATTCACGAGGCAATCATATGTTCCTTTCCAGATGTCGGTTCTTTATATATATATATATATATATATATATATATATATATATATATATATATATATATATATATATATATATATATATGCATGTACTTTTATACCTGAACAAATGCTTTTCTTTACGTCTGGAACAGTTCCTGGAAAGGTTGCTGGATCAGTTTCTGGAACAGTTGCTGGAACGGTTGCTGGATCAGTTCCTGGAACAGTTACTGGAACGGTTGCTGGAGCCTCCATCGTGGCCGTGGCAGCTGGCGCCACTATCCAACTTAAGGTCATGAGTTCCAGTCCACGTGAATAGTGGAGGGGAAACATCGGGGGGGTCATTGCGCCCGACGACGACTTTACTACCCTCCAGAAGCGCTGGAATTGATGACCTCGTTTGACAGTGACGCTGGAAAGTATCCGACGTCTGGGGAGACTTCAAAAAAGACGCTCCCGGAGGCCTGCTGGAATGCTCACACGGCAATCCATCAACGTCACACGATCTGTGTTTCTCTACCCACCACCACCACCACAAACTCCAGCGAACCATCTCCTTAAGCTTACCAGGAAAGGCTGGCGGGCCTCAGCGCAGCTGACAGAGTTCTTTCTCATAACTCTCAAAGATTCTTTTTGAGTCGTCTTCCAGGCTTGGAGTCTGCCCAGGCACAGGAGACAAGCTAATTCTATCACGTCCAGTCCGTGTTTCAAGTTCCCAGAAGCTCTTATGGAGATCCGGAGACTCGTGGAGGTCGAGTGGGTGAAAGCTTATATATGTTTTTGTTGGCATCAGCGTCATGCTGAAGGGAATTCGATCCTTCAACGTCTCACAGCTCAGAATTTGTGCACCAGCATCCCCGGCGTAGACCTAACCTATCGATCGAAACGTCCTCGACATTTCGACCCTTTTGATATCACAGCGAAGTCAGTGGATCGACCTTTTAATGACATCACAGTCATAGCACCAAAATAACAAAATCGAAGATTAGACCTTTTAATCACACCCACACATTCGACGGATCACGTCATTACTCACACCGGATTACAAAAAAAAGTGAAGATCTATTACTCACATCAGAGTTGACGGATCGACCTATTACTCACAACAGAGTTGACGGATCGACCAATTACTCACAGAAATATCGAGGGATCAACTAGTTACTCCTCCTGTAGCCTTGCTTCCTGTGTTGTTATATACATCATAATTCTTGCGTCTGACACCAACCAATAAACAACATTTACGTGTACATTAAGACGATCTGGGAGGTTCCTCTGCACCGCTACACCTCCGTGTGTGTACTAAGCTGCTTTGGTGCCATGCTGATCAATCAGTCTCTTTGGAGTCCACTGGATGAAGGCTTTTATCATACACTCCTAAAACATGGCTGGCTGGTCAGGTACACTGGTAGATCTCTATCCAGTGGGTGTGTGCGACGTGTTTCTTTATCAGTGGGCAGTCTTATATCATGTTTCCAGTGCTGAGAGCCAGTGGGCTCAACACTGATGTTTATGCTCTTCCAGGTTCCAGACAGTCTTCTCCTGCGCTGGACAAGTATTTGGAACCAAAGCCGATAACTTTGTTGAATGAACTTTACGAAAGAAGTAAAAGTCTTCAGAAAGAAGCGCCGGTTTTGGTTTCTTTGTTGTGGTCGAGGGATGGCATCCTGTGAAGACCATAATGTCGTCATAGTCATATTATGTGTTTTATTCTATCTTTTTCTGTGTGTGTGGGCACGTATCGAACGCGAGTACAGCCCACAGCGGAGGTCTGAGAACTTCGGACATCTGTGTAGGTCTCGCTTGGGGACAAAGTTCCCCGAAAGTTTTGCTTGCATTTTTCGCGTCTGCTTTTGAAAACAGTTGTATCTGTGTCATCAGGAGGTGTGGGAGGGGGGTCATGGCTTGGGGGGGGGATGATGGGGAGGGACGTTTGTCAACAACCCTGGCACAACTCGGGGGCTTTTAGGATTTATGAGAACGAAAGGGGAAAAAAAAAAAAATCTCGTTCGTTCTGTGCAATGGCCCATAAAGCTGAGGACATTGCCAAAGGGTTTGTAGAGGCTGAGAACAGTGCTAAAGGGACTTGGAGCAGGTTAGGAACAGTGCCAAAGGGAAATGAAACAGGCTGAGAACAGTGCTAAAGGGACTTGGAGCAGGTTAGGAACAGTGCCAAAGGGAAATGAAACAGGCTGAGAACAGTGCCAGACTTGAAGCAGGGGAAAGGACGGTACCACTGGGAATTGAAAGAGGTCAGAACAGTGCCAGCAGAAGGGAAAGACGAGTCAGTGGACAGTTAATTCCCCGCCAGAGATACATGTACACCGTTCGGAAGAAGCGAGTCTCCAGCCTGGCAAATGACCCTCTGCTGGTCACCAATCCTCCACGCTCCAGATCCTCGAGGACGACACTCAAGACCACCACCGCTGGAGGAGGAGGAGGAAGAGAAGGAGGAGGAAGAAGATGAGAAGGAGGAAGAGGAAGAGAAGGAGGAGAAGGAGAAGCAAGAGGAGGAGAAGCAAGAAGAGAAGGAGGAAGAGGAAGAGAAGGAGGAGGAGGAGAAGGAGAAGCAAGAGGAGGAGAAGCAAGAGGAGAAGGAGGAAGAGGAAGAGAAGGAGGAGAAGGAGAAGCAAGAGGAGAAGGAGGAAGAGGAAGAGAAGGAGGAGAAGGAGAAGCAAGAGGAGAAGGAGGAAGAGGAAGAGAAGGAGGAGAAGGAGAAGCAAGAGGAGAAGGAGGAAGAGGAAGAGAAGGAGGAGAAGGAGAAGCAAGAGGAGAAGGAGGATGAAAGAGGCTAAAAGAGGCTAGCATGGGCCGGGCTTTGTTTGGTCTACGGGGGTTCCCTGTGGCTGAACCTCAGACGGATGGGATTGAAATCCCTCTTGTGTTGGTGTGGAGGATCGAAGGAGACGTAACCGTACGTCTTCTTGAATATCGTCCACTTCAGCTTGACGACTGACGTAAATCCCTGGTTCTAGCAGGCCTAGAAGGACGAAAACAAGAACTAATAGTAGGGATCATCAGACTAAATGGACGAAGGACTTAACCCCTTTCTTCTTCATTATGCATGGACGAAAATGCAACTCTTCGATTCGCTCAGTCTAGTTGGACGAAAGAGCTATCCCTCTGCCATCCCACTGCATAAACGAAAAAAAAAAACCCATAGATCTTTCTCGTCTTTCCTGTTGGGTTAAGGACGAACTGTCGCTAACTCGACGCTCTAACAGAAAAGGCAACAGAGATCACACTCTCAACCTAAGAGAAAAGGGTCATTCGAGGTCATTTCCACCTTACGATATGAAAAGGGCGCTAGGAGCCTCAGCCCCACCCTCTTCACTCAAAACACAACGTCAGTGATAAAGATAATCAGTACGCATTATTAATGCCTTGATAAGTAAAGATAAGCTTATCAAAGACTTTATTTTAAAAGCCTCAGTGATGATGTACACCATAAAAGTAAACAAAGGCCATATCTATTCCATTTGATCGATAGATAATTATGATCTTAATCAGATGATATATCATAAGGGGACAGAAAAAAATAATGTCTCATTGGCATAGTTCAAACTTTGCAAAGAAAAAATATTAATAAAAAAATCTATCTAATAATCATCTTCCAGTTTATTGAATTTACTGAGCGTAAATGAGGGATGTGGACTATGATTATCTAATCACTTGAGCATAATGGTAATTAGTTCACAAAGTAAAGTTATTAAAATTCCCACATACGTGATTAATGATCATCTGCATGTTTAATCATTGCACTAATTAAATCTCCAGCCTCTAATCAAGACGAAAGGAGAACGGTTACAGCAGTTAATATTCGTCTTGGTTAAGATCGTGAACTGGAATTTAGTCTTTCAATTTTGTAAATAATTCTTGGGTATTCTATATTTAATGTATAGCTATTCTGTGCACTAGTGATTTCTATACTAATCCTATCCTTCTGTTGGATGTTTTAAAATTACTCATATCCTTTATATATATATATATATATATATATATATATATATATATATATATATATATATGTATATATATATATATATATACGTAAATAGTGCATATGAACGCGCTCTACCATATAACATACTAATCTCCAACAGCGACAGAGATATGAAACACGATAAGTTCCCAAGTGCACTTTCGTGTAATAATCACATCATCAGGGGAGTTACAATATATATATATATATATATATATATATATATATATATATATATATATATATATATATATATATATATATATATATATATATATTACATTTTAAGCTCCAGTCACGGGGTAAAGCCTACATCAAAGCCGCGTGTTATAACGTAGATTATGAAAGAGGGGAAGAGAAAGAAACGGCAAACGTAAAGTAATTACGAATTTTTTGAGGAAGTGAAAAGAAAGAAAAAAAAAACCCCTACGAAATCTCCACGTCTCTCACTCAGCGGGAACCTCCAGCCACAAAGAGAAAGACAAGCAGATGCATCAAAGAGGTACGAACACAGTGCTTTTCCTGAGAGAGAAAGAGAGAGAGAGAGAGGGAGGGAGAGAGAGAGAGAGAGAGAGAGAGAGAGAGAGAGAGAGAGAGAGAGAGAGAGAGAGAGAGAGAATATATGTCTCGTATTTTGTTTCTACAAATCCCAACAGTTGAGTCTCGACTTGTAGGTTAGATGCCTCGAGCGAGACGAGACTTTCGTGGGGGAGGGAGGGAGGGAGGGAGGGGAGGGGGTGGGGTTTTGCCTCTAGTTAGACGAGACTTTCCTTGGAGGGAGGGAGGGAGGGAGGGGGAAGGGCGGTGGGTGGGGGGGTGAGGAGAGGGATATGATGCCATTGAGTGAAGGAGATTAACAACGGATTAACGAGGTGAGTTACGACTGGAGAGTAGGGGAATCCTGGGGAACAAGAAGCACTTCCTCCTCCTCCTCTTCACCAGGTGTACTTCCTCCTCCTCCTCCTCTTCACCAGGTGTACTTCCTCCTCCTCCTCCTCTTCACCAGGTGTACTTCCTCCTCCTCCTCCTCTTCACCAGGTGTACTTCCTCCTCCTCCTCCTCTTCACCAGGTGTACCTCCTTCCTCCTCCTCCTCCTCCTCCTCCTCTTCACCAGGTGTACCTCCTTCCTCCTACTCCTCCTCCTCCTCCTCCTCTTCACCAGGTGTTGCTCAGGATTAAGTTTATATCACAGATGGAGGGAGGGAGGGAGGGGAAGCCTCCCCCTACCACCACCTCCACTGGCTTCAGGAAACGTATTATTTCCAAAGTTGTATTTGAGGAAGTCTGATACCTTCCCTCCCCCTGAGGGAATTGGGCCGTCCCTTACACTACTTAACTCCCTCCAGAGAACTGGGTCGTCCCTTACACAACCTCCCTACCCCCAGAGAACTGGGGCGTCCCTTACCCTACCTCCCTACCCCCAGAGAACTGGGGCGTCCCTTACCCTACTTCCCCCTCCCCCAGAGAACTGGGGCGTCCCTTACTTTTCCTCTAGTCTCTGGGTTTTAAGGGGGAAGGGTTGAAGGGACGTCAGACCACAAGGTGTGTAAGATGAGGTCTCACAAAACATACACGTCACTCCCTACCCACGGATCCAACTCATCATCAAGGTAGAACTGTAATCAATAACTACATACATCTACAAATGTAATCACCAGTAATTTCAAGACGATGATAATGATTACAATCCTACCTATCTATCCTGCAGGTCCGGACGCCACCCACATCCTCACAGGATATGTCGAGGATGAAGACCCGTAACGTCAAACAAAAGCTTGGCGTTTAATGAAGTTAATTATGATAAACACAGGTGGAATGGTTGCCCTCCAAGCCATGTGTGTGTGTGTGTGTGTGTGTATGTGTGTGTGTGTGTGTGTGTGTGTGTGTGTGTGTGTGTGTGTGTGTGTGTGTGGATCAAGGCGACTGTCAGATTTGTTATTTTAGGGTTAGCTTTTAAGCTTGGTTAACTTTAGGGTGGAAGGAAAGGAGGAGGAGGGGAGGGGGGTGTTGAAAGTTAAGGTAGTTTACCCGAAGGAAGTGAGTTATCTCGTCTCTCTCTCTCTCTCTCTCTCTCTCTCTCTCTCTCTCTCTCTCTCTCTCGCGAGAGAGAGAGAGAGCTTTAAGGGAGAGGATCAAAGTTGCCCGGCTGATCCTTCCTGGGGGGTCGTCTTCCTCAGCTGAATCTCTCTCTCTCTCTCTCTCTAGTCGTCCTAACAGGGTCGTTTTCCCTGAATCGTTCCCCTAATGGACCGTCCCTCATAGGTCGTCCACCCTGAGTCGTCCTTCTTGGGTCGTCCTTCTCGAGTCGTCCTCCTTAGAGCTACTCTCACAACACCAGGGAATCTTACCTCTCCCCCCATACAATACCCCACCGTTCAACGAGCAATATCCACGAAAAAGACAACTAAACCTTTGTAACCAAGAGTTAAAAACGTCCCCTTAAAATTTTCACTTTTGAATATTCTTTTTCCTCCATTTTCTACCTTCTATTTTCCTCTGAACCTGTAGACTTTTCCTCTAAGTTCTTTCCTTGATTTCCTCTAGTCGGATCTTCCCCTTCTTGTTTCCCCTCGCCACAAACCCCCTCACAAAAGGTCCCTACATCCTAAACGGAAATCTGTCGTTTCTTACCAAAGCTGTTATCTCATTTTTTCCCTTCTTCTTGCCTAGCTCGATCAAGATTATGTTTTTTTCCCTCCAAGTATCATAATAGAATTTCCACACTTTCATCTAACCAGATTTTCTTTTTTTATTCCCTGGCTCCAGACTCACAGGTTCTCTCGAGATCTCACGCCAGAGTCTTGCTAGTATCATCCCTCCTTTAAAAAATATATATGTATATATTCCTCCAGCATATACTTAACAATGTTCTGCTACACGACACAAAAGTCTGCCTCTGAAACCCACTCGGATCTTTTATGTCTCCCTTTATATCTCACAGAAAGGCGTCTCTAATCCTACCTAAACGCTTTTCCTTAATTCCGGTCCTACAATTTTTCCTAAAGTCCCTCTCACACATTTTCACTCTTTATCCCGTCCAGAAACTCTCACTCTTCTTGGCTTTACACCTAGAATTCCCCCAAGAGGTCTGGAACAGTGACTCTTAAATTTGTGTGGTGGTGGTGGTGGTGTGGTGGTGTGGTGTGGTGGTGGTGGTGGGGTGGTTCCGAATAGAAAAGAAAAAAGAACAAAGAATCTTCACACACACACAAATACAAGCGAAAAAATAAAAAAATAAAGGGCAATAAACAATAAGGACAAACGAGCATAAACACACCACACCAAAGGACTAAAATAAGGATAAAGAAGATGGCTAGACACAGATATATACACACACACTAGGTATGGACAGAGAGACAGACAGACAGACAGCCAGACAGACAGACAGACAGACAGACAGACAGACAGACAGACAGACAGACAGACAGACAGACAGACAGACAGACAGACACACACACACACACACACACATATATATATATATATATATATATATATATATATATATATATATATATATATATATATATATATATATATAAACACAGACATACACGAACGTATAGACAGACAGACAAACAGATAGCGACATGAAAGGGCACAGGATCCATTCCCCAGTGAGCGAACACCACCTCTGCCGGGGAGTAAGAAAGAGAGAGAGAGAGAGAGAGAGAGAGAGAGAGAGAGAGAGAGAGAGAGAGAGAGAGAGAGAGAGAGAGAGAGAGTCTGTCTGTCTGTGCTACCCTCCTCTGAAATCTGAGGAGCCCAAGTTTCGCTCGCCTTTTCAGAAGGTTTTGGGAGAGTTACGACGCCTGATGGCCGGAGGCTGAAGCCACCACCACCGCTGCTGCTGCTGCTGCTGCCTGTACTTCAGTACCCCAGGAGGAAGGCTGAGCCTCCTCCTCCTCCCCACCTTGCACCAAGCAACCTCCTGAGAAGTGATGATGAACGAGTACAAATGGGACGTCTGTAATCCCCTAGCCATTACATTACCCCCAGTTGATGTGTCATTTCTTCGACATTCATATTTCTGAAGCTTTTGACATTAACACAATATATATACATCAGAGGATAATCGTTCTCTCCTCCTATTCTCTTATCCTTTGGAAGGTGTAAGTTCGTACATATGCCACAGAAACTGGGAGCTGTAAGGCACTTTTTATCTCCCTGACATTTTCTATGTACGGGCTGCAGGGGAGACTAAGATATTTCACGGTACCATGGGTTTCTGTCGCACCCCCGCCTCAGTTTCCAACACTTTATCCGCGTCGCGAAGCTTGCTGCCTGAGGGTAAGTTTCTCTGGTAGGGAAAGTAGTGTGGTCGGGGAAATATAGTGTGGCGTGGTGGTATTGTGGTACAGTGTGGTGTGTGGCGAGGTAAGAAGTGTGGTGAAATGCGTTCGTTCTGTGATGTTGAGAAGGGTATGGTGACGATGTGGACAAGGCATGATGTGGTTAAACATGTGGTGTAGTTGAGAGTATGGTGTACAGAGGATCTAGAGTGGTAGAGGGTGTGACGCGCTGTGGCGAAAGTATAGTACTAGTGTGGTGAATATGTCGTGTGGTGAAGGTGTGGTGTGTGGTGAGGATGTAGTGTGGTGAAAGTGTAATATCGTGGGTTACCAATAGCACTCAGCGTATTGTCTTGCTCTTCTTGTTGAATCCATTGTCTCTCTCTCTCTCTCTCTCTCTCTCTCTCTCTCTCACCATGTTCGTTAAATCAGAATGCAGGAATCAACCGAGAATACACCAGGTTCATATCCCAGTAGGTGGTAACCACTTGAACGCGATAGTTACGACCCTTAAAAGCACGACTGGACTACCCTTGGGTATAATTCCTTGACCTTTGACCTTACCCTTAAGGGTCAGATAAAAGACCAAGCCATCATGCCCAAGGGTTATGGTGTCGTGCTCAATGGTCGTACTCTCATGTTCAAGGATCGTACTCTCGTGTTCAAGGGTCGTACCGTCGTGTTCAAGAGTCGTACTCTCGTGTTCAAGGGTCGTACCGTCGTGTTCAAGAGTCGTACTCTCGTGTTCAAGGGTCGTACAGTCGTGTTCAAGGGTCGTGTACCCTCGTGTTCAAGACCATAAGCTACTGAACAACCCATTAGACAGTATGATTCAATCCTGGTACACTTAGAGTCGAGATACCGAACCATTTCTCACCAGAACCCCCTCTCCTACCCCCCCCCCCCCACCAGAACCCCCTCTCCTACCCCCCCCCCACCAGAACCCCCTCTCCTACCCCCCCCCCCCCCACACACATGGCACTGACAAGACAATTAGTCATGAGCAGTTAATGATACATTCTAACTGGTTAACTTACTCCCAGGTGCGTGACAGGTAACAGACGGTGCCTAACAATGTCTTAGACAACAGAGGACCACGAGGAGGGTGTGTGTGTGGCCGACTCACGATGCACAGCGGTTCCTTATGTGAAATCAATGTGAAGAAATTACACACCAGCTGAGCAGATGGGGAGAGAGAGAGAGAGAGAGAGAGAGAGAGAGAGAGAGAGAGAGAGAGAGAGAGAGAGAGAGACGAAAGAGAAAAAAACTCGCATTCTTACCGCATGCCAACTAGCCATAGGGGCAATATCTACAACACACGCGAACGTGATTATCGACCATTTCGTTCTGCGTTGACTACACGATAATTACCGCGTACGGGAGTCCCGGGGAGCGCCCTGAAGGTGGCCGTCGTACCTACCCAACAAGTCTTAACGTACCGGAGACCATGTTGTCGTACGCGAATGCCCCGTGGCTCGTTTTTACTTCATATCATGAACTAGATCGTGTGTTATGACACGATTTTATTCCAAGGAATGATACATTCACTGCCAAGTGAGTGACCCTCCTTATCTCGTACACAAACGGGCTGGTCTCAGCGTCCACTGACCATTTTCGCCAACATTCCATTCCATTTCATCTTCATTATCTGATCATTGGTCCATGTTTCTTTCTCCCGCTGGAGATGATGAAAGCAAAAATGGTGTGTGTGTGTGTGTGTGTGTGTGTGTATGTTTGTCTCTGAGTGAACCAGACAAAGTCTTCTGCCACCGAGACCAAGCAATATATCCGACTGGCGGCATATTGCATGATAGACTTCATATAATGGATGATTTCGTACGTACACACACACACACACACACACACACACACACACACACACACACACATATATATATATATACATAAATACATACATATATACATTACATGCATACATACATTACACACACACACACACACACACACACACACACACACACACACACATACACACACACACACACACACACATATATATATATATACATAAATACATACATATATACATTACATGCATACATACATTACACACACACACACACACACACACACACACACATACACACACACACACACACACACATATATATATATATATACATAAATACATACATATATACATTACATGCATACATACATTACACACACACACACACACACACACACACACACACACACACACATATATATATATATACATAAATACATACATATATACATTACATGCATACATACATTACACACACACACACACACACACACACACACACACACACACACATACACACACACACACACACACATATATATATATATATATATCTGTTCAGCTAGAAAACTATGGGTTGGCAGGTTATACGTTCCGTATTTCCCAGTGTGAATATAGACAGCGAGATTTTTGTCAGTGTGTGTGTGTGTGTGTGTGTGTGAGAGAGAGAGAGAGAGAGAGAGAGAGAGAGAGAGAGAGAGAGAGAGAGAGAGAGAGAGAGGGTTGGTGTCGAGATATACTCCACTGGATGTTATGAAGTGTTGTACAGAATGGATTGCTTTCGTCTGCTTTTCGTGCGGGATTGTTTTTGTCCAGATATACTGGGTTGTTTGTTTGTTTGTTTGTTTGTACGTGTGTGTGTGTGTGTGTGTGTGTGTGTGTGTGTGTGTGTGTATGTCTGTGTGGTATTACCCCCACATGGTACCTCATCTCTTGATACCTCTCAAAATGGTACCACACCACATAGTACCACACCACATGGAAGCTCGCTACATGACTCACTCCGCACCATGAAAGCGTCCTTGTGAGAGAGAGAGAGAGAGAGAGAGAGAGAGAGAGAGAGAGAGAGAGAGAGAGAGAGAGAGAGAGAGAGAGAGAAATAAAGGGGACTGAAAACAAAAGCAGAAATTCTGGTCTGGAATGCATAAAACAGATTACATGTACAGAATATTCCAAATGCAAACACCGAAAGGAGTGTCCATTAATGAAAAAAAATACAAGGAAAGCCCTCTTCAATATATCAGTGAGGCTGTGAAATACAAAAGCGCTACGTGGGAGGTGTATCATCATGGTCGATGGCATGATGTTTGAGAACAGAAAATGCATCTCTATTACCAACAGTCTCAGAAGCGATGTCTTTATCGTCCATGATGCCCTACAGAATTGATATTCACTTCAACAATGTTTTCAGAAAATAAAGAAATGTATTATTGGTAGTTGTTAAGTTAATGATATATGTAAGAATATATGAGAGAAGCTACAACCTCAATATATCCGATTTTCTTTGAGCACAGGACAGACTAAAACATTTTGCATAGCGTTAAGCCGAATCTTGATGCTATACTAATTCATTCTTATAATAGTATGTTAATGGAGGAAACTGGATCATTTCGAATACTTTTTTCTTTTAGAAAATTGTGGAAAAGTCACAAGTGCTTAATAACATTCAGATACACGAGACAATAAACATTTATATTTCAGGAGCGGTCCTGTTTGAGTTCAGTAGTCAAGTTGATAAATATGGAGTTATGGTAATTAAGAAACGTGCTGAAGTACTTGGACTCGGCTCCGAGACCTGTTATCTTCCTCCTTATCCTTCACTTTACCCAGCTTTCTCTCTGTCTCTCTCGCTGTCAAGAGGGACCCACCCACCCCACCCTTCCTTTCAAGAGACCCGCAAATTCTTCCACTTCAACAACTAGTCCATCCAATCAACAACAACCAGGAGAGAGAGAGAGAGATGTATGTTCCCCTGTTTTGTCTCTAGCCACACACATTGTGGTGAATCACCGTCGTCTTGCATCTAGCCACACACATCGTGGTGAATCACCGTCGTCTTGCATCTAGCCACACACATTGTGGTGAATCACCGTCGTCTTGCATCTAGCCACACACATCGTGGTGAATCACCGTCGTCTTGCATTCATGAATCATGAATCCCATTTTAAGAAGATTCTTCCTGGGATTCTTTAGGAGACCAATCAACAACCCCCTTTCCGACGACGACCCCTCCTCCTCCTCCGACGACCCCTCCTCCTCCTCCGACGACGACCCCTCCTCCTCCTCCTCCGACGACCCCTCCCTCCTGCCTCCCTCTCTTCCTTCATCTCGCTTCACATCTGACAGTATGTGGATGCCAATCATTATCTTCTTATCTCTAAACATCATCTTATGAGCACCTTGGTACAGCGTCCTTGTCTTCGAAATCGGGGATTCAGACGTCATCGTAACCTTCCGTTTCACAAAGTATGAAGAAAATATAAGATTCGTTACGTCAATATTTTTTCTGTAGATATTTTGTCCTTTATCGTTTACGAAGCGAATCTAAATCCCTCCTTTTTTTGGTTCTGTAATGAATTTTAAGCGAGCTTTAATTACTTTCTTAACAAGAAACGCATATCACAAATTCTAATTAGATACAGCTGCCTAAAACGCTTAGAAATTGCAAGGTAAAATATCATCTCACAATGACTTCCCAAGAAATTAAAGTGAATACATTGGTGCACTACTATATAAGCATTTCATTGTCATGAAAAAATATAGACTGAATAACCTGACTTCCTTATTATTTCAAACATATATATATATATATATATATATATATATATATACACCAAATGGCGTCCTAGCTCCGTCTCTTTGATGTATATCAACTGAGTGTTATATTTCTCTCTTGTGTCTCCCCTGATGATGTGATTATTACACGAGAGTACACTTGGGAACTTTTCGTGTTTCATTTTCCCCGTGGACTCGTAGGAATGTATATATATATATATATATATATATATATATGCAAAAAATCTTGAATTGGCTTTTTTCAAGTTTACGGCACCGTAATAACGCCATTCAATATATATTCAGGTATGTGATTCGCTTATTTTCAAAGCGGGTCTACAAGCCTTTGTAGTTTTACGGATTTGGTAACACTGCTGAGGAATGGGTTGACATTCTTTCAGGTTTACCAGTGATGGTGGGAGGAGGAACTCTCAAGACCGACTTTGACCGACGTATTAGCTGGTTTGTGCAGCAAAGGACAGCTACAAACAACGTACAAACGAAGAGGCGAGATCCCCCCTTCCCCCAGAACAGACGAAGTATTGCCTCGTATTGCCAGAGAGAGAGAGAGAGAGAGAGAGAGAGAGAGAGAGAGAGAGAGACTCGGCCATCATCTGGACAAGCCGCTTTCACAAACTGGCTCATTCGTTCGTTAGAGGGGGATCCCACAAAGAAGCCACAGGAGGGGCGCTGAAAAAACTCCTTTCCTTACAAACGATTACCACAAACAACAGACCCAACACCCACGTACTTGCTGGGGCATTACACGCCCACGGAAGCCGTCATCCACAGAAGCCATACCCACCATGTTCACTCCGTGTCAGACAGCAGTACAGATCTAAGTGTCTGTTGTGGGGTTAAGCTTTTACACTCAGCTATACTTAAAGCTGGGTTAGGGGGGATTCATTAAACCCCTTGTGAGCTTGAAGGTCCACACACACACACACACACACACACACACATATATATATATATATATATATATGCACAGGGATCCCGGGTTCGATTCTGGCTGTTGGAGGTTTGTATGATTATATATATATATATATATATATATATATATATATATATATATATATATATATATATATATATATATATATATATTTCAAACAAATATCGTCCCCACTTTTATCATCACGTCTGTGTGAATATCAGTGAAGATAAGTACACAATAATCACTCTTTTCATCGAGATGTTTTGGTTTCCCCTCTGCATTTTGAAACCATAATTTGATTTAGAATATAACAGGAAGGTTTACATGAATAACTTTAGTCATTGATCAATCACAATATGATCCACTCCCTTTGTCTTCCGTCTGTGTGTCTCTTTCTCTGTCTGTCTCTTTCTCTGTCTGTCTCTCTCCGTCATTTTCTCCCTCGAAACACACCAGGTGTGAACGCAAGTCGGGGCAGAAGGACAGAGAATTTGGCGCGTTCGAAGGGGGAAGGGGGGGCGTCGGGGGCCCAGGATAGGGGGAGGGCCAGGGGGTTGGGGGTTAGGGGGGGGGACACCACAACATTACGGGCGTGTATTGGACGTGTTGTCACCAAACTCGAAAGTCCTTTGATGACGCGATCATATAACACCAAACCAGGGAGTGGGAGGCTGTCCACCAGCTGCCACTGTCACAACAACAACAACAACAACACAAATTGTTGCAAACCTTTCAAGCTGATTGGGTACGAACGAACCACCACCCCATCCAAACCCCACACCTCCCTCCCTCCCTCCGCTTCCCCTCACCTCTCACCACACCTCCTCCTCCTCCTCCTCCTCCTCCTCCCCCCCCTTCTCCCGCGTGTGTAATAATCGGTCAAAATAGAACTTGCTTAGATTGGAAGTCTAATATCTTTTTTTTTGGGGGGGGCGTTCTCTATAATTAAGAAGTATCGATTATATTCCTGGGTTAGGATGGTGTTGTGGTAGGGATGATATAATCTGAGATTATCGAAGATTATCTGAAAAATGAATCTTAGATTTTGAGATTATACAAATATAAATCTAAAATCTTGAGATGATCCGAAAATGAATCTTAGATTTTGAAATCCTCTGAAAAGTGAATCTTAGATTTTTTTTTTTCTATATGATTTCTAAGTTTGCATAAGACTTAAGGAAACTATTGAATTAACGAAACTTAATCATAAGGATTATTGACTTAATATTTATCTTGAAGACCTGAAGAGCTTGTTAAGGGTCATTTCTTTTTGTTCCCCAATTGGTGGTCTCAACTATCACTCTGGTGGGCCTTAACGACCGTGCCAATCGATAGGCCTAAGCCCCTAAACAACCAACGGACAAAACAACCAATTAAGTCTGTTCCAATGCCATCCAGACGCGAGCAATTAATCTCAAACCCATTACGAGAGGAAGGATATATATATATATATATATATATATATATATATATATATATATATATATATATATATGGTGAGTTTGTTTGTATACGTTTTATTTAATACTTCTTATCTAAAGAATTTTCCACCTTCAAGATGCAAATCCAGAGTGAATCACATAGTTCCAGCGTGAATCACATAGCCGAGTGTGAATCACAAAGCCTAGCATAAATCACATAGTCCCAACGTGAATCACATAGTCCCAGTGTGAATCACATAGCCCCAGTGTGAATCACATAGCCACAGTGTGAATCACATAGCCCCAGCCTGAATCCATTACCCTGATAATATCTCGATGGTTTATATGCGGAAAGCATATTTAATCCTAAACACACACGTGCACATGATACACACACAGACACGCACACACACACACAGACACACACACACACACACACACACACACACACACACACACACACACACAGGTGTAAACATTTCATTCGTAACAAGTCTTCGTAAGTTTATGATTATGCTACTGGAGAGTTCCTGAAAAATCCACCTCCCAGCAACATAATTACTGAAAATGCCCTCGAACGACCCTGTCTAATTGCTCTGTTAATGAAGGGGTTCACATGCAGGTATAAGACAAAATAACTCGTGGCGTTTACACAAGTACTGCCAGGGACTTTCCACGTTAACTTACCCGTAAAGTTACTCGTGGCGTTTAAAGTGATCCTTGTAGAAATATGAGGGACGAAAAAAAAAAAGAGAAAAAAAATCGTAAAATTATTAGGTGTAGGGGGACGAAATTTTTAACAATGGAGGGGATAATTTTTCACTTTTTTTTTTTGGCAGAACTGTTGAGATGAACGGGAGGGGGAAGAGGGTGGTGAGGGGGTGTCGGTTTTAGGAAGGGAGGGAGGGAAGGGAGGGAAGGAAGGGAGGGAGGGAAGGTAGGAGGGAGGGAGGAGGAAGAGGAGGAACCTATGCGTGGTTCAGTACTGGGGAGACACCCTTTTTACATGGCGATGCGCCAGGGGTAGACTTCTGACACTGGAGAGAAAGAGAGAGAGAGAGAGAGAGAGAGAGAGAGAGAGAGAGAGAGAGAGAGAGAGAGAGAGAGGGAGAGAGAGAGAGGAGAGGAGAGGGGGGGCGCACCAGCCTCACACCCCCGTCCTCCGTGTGTAGCGATATGCGAGAGGAGGCGGACTTCTGAGACTCGGGAGGGGGAGGGAGGGAGGGAGGGGTTGAAGGTGGAGAAGGGCCCTCCCCTCCCCCCCTTCCTCCCCCCTACCCCCCCCCCCCCCCCCCCCCTGCCCACCGATATGCCAGGGAGAAGACCTCCATTTGTCGGTCGGGTCCACACATCACGATAAACCTGAGTTACGACCAACACATATCTCATATATATTCGCATTTTGTCTTACCCTTGTTTCCGAAATCTTTACGGTCTCTCTCTCTCTCTCTCTCTCTCTCTCTCTCTCTCTCTCTCTCTCTCTCTCTCTCTCACACACATACACACACACACACAGACACACACATTCCACAGGCCACACTCACGGCCCAGCGAGGACGGATTCCTCAGTGGGAAACTATCTCATGTTAACTCCAGTGGAAATGAAGCCTCATATTCCATCTCACATAAAGCCAAGGGGATATAATTATATATATATATATATATATATATATATATATATATATATATATATATATATATATATATATACACTCGTCTATAAGTCTACCTCGTGTATAGGTCGACCCAAGTTAACGTGAGGTTATACATGAATTAGAATTCAGGCGGAGGGCTGATGTCTCCCGCAAACCATTCCCTACACCTGCGCTGAAAATTCGTGTAAGATATTCGCGTGTCTAGAAAACACGTGAAAGGCGTATGTACGTGAGAGAAAGAGAAAGAAAGGGAGGGAGAGAGAGAGAGAGAGAGAGAGAGAGAGAGAGAGAGAGAGAGAGAGAGAGAGAGAGAGAGAGAGAGAGTTCCATTTGTGTTCACGAACACGAAATACTTTTCGTGGTGAGTTTTACTCCCACGCATTCGACATTCAGCCTCACACTCACCCCCCCCCCCTCCCGCATGGGGGGGTTTCGATTCGTGACCTCGTTCTGAACTCCACATATAAAGGGTCGTGTCAGCGGACCAGCTGCCTCAGCCTGTCATAAAAGGAAACCTTTCCAACTTCCCTTCGCTGCCTGGAACCGATGACGATGTGATTATTATTTCCATTTTTTCCCCCCCTTCCTCCTTCTTTTCCATCACACGAATTGAACCTTGAAGGGCCGGCCGACTTTAGCGTATTTTCGAACTGCATGACGGAAGTCTGTCTGTCTTTAACGCTGTCTGTGCTACGCTTTCTGTGTTGTTACGCAGACGAAAGACGAACAGAAGGAACGAGATGTTACGACAATGAGCGTTTTGTTAAAAAGAATTAAGAAAAAAAAAAGGGGAGTTGAAAAAAAGAAAAAAAGAGAGGCTTTGGTCGTCCATTCATTCTTTATACATTTCAAACAAATACTGTAATACCTGCCCTTACACTTTGTTGACACGGGGCCTCGAAACAGTGGGTGGGTATTCATTCATCATTCATCATTCAGACGGTGATATATTCCAACATATTCACGGTGATATATTCTAACATATTCTTTACAGCACTATTTCCATCAGGGAATATGTCAGAGCTATACTCAACTCTCGTGTATTACTATGTAATACTCTTTTCTTCTTTTAATGTTAGCTGAGATGGCACAGCTAGCCTGAGTTGGGCACCAATTTTTGTCAACCAACCCCTCGGCGTGGATGAACAGTTGGATTGACTGTGGACCGAGTGCCGTAACCAGGATTCGAACCTATGCGCTCGACCCTGGGAGGCCCGTGAATTGACGTCTATCTTTTGACTAATGATTAGAGATGATTCACTAAGGCGAATTAGACTTTGAAGGTAAACAGAGCTGCTGATTGGTGATGGCGTTAGCAATTGTGGGGAGGGAGGCTGTTCTTATAGCGGTCTGTACGGGAAGGGGGCTAGGAGATGGTGTAGCGATGAAACACACACAGGCAAAAAGATGGGAACGAAAAGCCTCTGCTTAAAACATAGTGAGAATTAACGAATGAGGAAGATTTGGAACACACAACAGCAACCACAGAGACCGTGCCAAAGATGAGAGAGAGAGAAAAAAAAAAAAGATAAGAAAAATGAGATAGATAAGAAACTCCAGAGAAATATTTCATGGGATTATTAGTGAAGGAGAGAGACGAGAAGGCGACGTGGAAGAGAGATATATACACAGGGTCAAAAAATGAGGAGGGGATGAGGAGGGGGTCATCAAGCTGTCGAAGTTCTGGGCATCTATGAGGCCAAGAATGAGGAGAGAGTTATCTCTGTCTAGGACAAAGGGGACGTAGGTAAACACGGCAGATGGTCATGGATGAAAAAAAGAAGAAATAAACGTACGAGGAGAAGAGAAAAGGGGAAGGAATGAGGTGGAGACAGTGGAGGGAGTGGAAACAGAAAGCGACGGAGAGGATGACGAGCAAGCCTTGGCAGACATGACGCTTTAGGGATCCAGCAACCAGCCAGGTCGTTCACTGTGCTCCTGGATATTACTGAGGCGTCCAGCGACCGGGGACGTGGAAGCTGCTCGGGTGAAGGCAGCGACTGTTAAACGTCCGGGGGATGTGTTCTTGAGAGACTGGACGGACGGAGTTAGGAGGCTGGAAAGGTTGAGGCACCCTGAGGTGTGGGAGGAGGAGGAGGAGTCCATGGGGGATTTCTGGAAGGAAGAGGCCGCCCTGGAAGGACTGGAAGAGAAAAAGGTGTCTTGGGGAAGTGAGAGGATGAGGCAGGCGTCCAGGTAACCGAACCTGAACCATGAAGGACATCCACTGACCATGTCAACACTACTGGGAGGGAATGAGGGGAGGGCAAGGGGCATGGGGGGGAAGGGGAGGTTATAATGCCGACGACACTTCCTGAAAGTTATCTCCCAAGCCAGTGAAGCCAAGGTTAAGGAAGCAGGATGGGGAACTTTGGTCTATAATCTGAGTCTTTGTCAAGAGATGAGGAGGAGACAGGAGGAAATATAAAGCCCCGTCCTCCTCACTTCACATCCCCACCCACCTCAGACTGACACTGTCATGATGGACACTAGGCAGTTTACAATATGGATGCCAATGCTTTAGTGTATAATGGCGTCTCCTTTCCCCCCAGTATATCGGTGTTTATGACAAAATTACGGAGGAGATTTACAAGATTCTTAAAGGCTGGGTACGAAGGGGGACTAACGATCATCCTGGGAACACAACAGGGTCCTTGCAGAACGGAAGGTAATGTACGAAAAGAGGCGACGGTCGTCCTAGGAACACAAGAAGAACCTGTAACAGGAGTTTGAGATCAAGAAAGCACAACAGCTTTAAGACGTCTCGTGTTTATAGTGAGGGAGAAAAGGATGTCCAAACACTTACGACCTGCCATGGGGGCTTAACGATGGTAACCATTGTCTGAGGGTAATTAAGTGGTAACAACCCAATCACAGGAGGACATATATAGGGTAAACGAGCAAGACAACGGGGAACACCAGTTAGAGGAATACTGAACGTTAGAGTGAATGGAGGAGGAAAGAAAAAAAAAAAGAAGATCGTAAATAGAGAATAGGAGAGGGAGAGAAAGGAATGGAATCTATGAATAAAAGGGGGAAAGGAAATTGAATAAGTAACGAGGTTTGAGCATTTGGCTTCCGCTCTTTGTTGGAAGTTGAGGACGAAGCTGAGGCCAGGAGGCGGGAAGAGGAATTCGGACGAAGGCAAAATCGTAAACAATGAGAAAAGAAAATAATAAAGAGAAATTCTACGGAGAGAGAGAGAGAGAGAGAGAGAGAGAGAGAGAGAGAGAGAGAGAGAGAGAGAGAGAGAGAGAGAGTGAAAATGTAATTACGGACGTTGTGGATGTCGCCCAAAGGATGAAAAAAAAAAAAAATGAATGACATGAGAAATGCGTCGAATGTGAGTGAGAAATGTTGAGTAAAGGAGAGGGAGGGAGTGTGGAGAGGGAGGCGCTGAGGGAGATGGAGGAGAAGGATCCTGTCAGGAGCGTGGTGGAGATGCTGTTGGAGGGACAAGAAGAGCGAAGAAGACAAGGCAAGGTGGAATGGTGTGGTGGAGAGGGTGTGTGGTGGAGAGGTGTGTGGTGGGGTAGTTGTGTGATGGAGATGTGTGGTGGTGAGGTGTGGATAGGAGGGGGGGAGTGGATAAAGGGAGGACATATAGGGGGGCTACAGCAACCATGGACAAGGCCAACATGAAGGGACGATGAGAGAGAGAGAGAGAGAGAGAGAGAGAGAGAGAGAGAGAGAGAGAGAGAGAGAGAGAGAGAGAGAGAGAGTCGTGCTTCCCGCACTGGGAAGAAAAAAAAGGACATGAAATTCTTCCTCAGGGAGCTGACAGGATCTGTGGTAGGGAGGGCATGGCATCACCCTGGGTACCAGCCAAGCTACCAGTGATGGCAGACGAAGCAGAAGCAGCTACACCAGCAGCAGGGACAACAGTGACGACTACAACTACAACTACATCAACAACTACAACTACAACAACAACTACAACTACATCAACAACTACAACTACATCAACAACTACAACTACATCAACAACTACAACTACAACAACAACTACAACTACATCGACAACTACAACTACATCAACAACTACAACTACAACAACAACTAAAACTACATCAACAACTACAACTACAACAACAACTACAACTACATCAACAACTACAACTACAGCAGCACCTACAACAACAACAACAACAACAACAACAACAACTGCATCAGCAGCTACAATGACAACACCAGCCAACAGCAGCAGAAACTACAACTACAACCATCAGTAATCCACAACACAGGACCGCATCTCTCACTTGTAGATGATGTTCAGAATCTTGTAACTTTATGAAATAATACACTGTACCCAAAACCCCCCTCTTACCCCCTCCCCCCTCCCCCATTTATCCACTCCGCATCCTTCACAACCCCATTCTTCCCCCTTCCCCACAATCTACCCCTCGCCGAACCCCTCACAACAATAAACACGTTACCATCACGATCTTCTTAAGTTTACAGCGAAACTTCGCGAGAAAAAAAAATTTATATATGTATTTCGCAGCTATAAATCCCCCCTCCCCCTCCCTCCCCTTTCCCCTTTCCCCTCCTCCCTCCCCTACCCCTTCCCCTCTTCCCTCCCCTTCCCCTTCCCACTTGTTCGCCAGACTTCCTCCTACTGCTGGATGATTCACATCTTAGGTTTGTTGTGTACAAAAGGGACGAGAGAGAGAGAGAGAGAGAGAGAGAGAGAGAGAGAGAGAGAGAGAGAGAGAGAGAGAGAGAGAGAGACAGAGGACGATAAACCAACATTTGTATCCATCGAATCAAAAGGGGTTAAATCCGCCCCTTTACCCCAACTATTCTGCCACTCACCACGCTCCTCTCAACCATACCCCTCTTCCTCTTCCTCCTCTTCCTCTCTCCTCCTCCTCCTCCTTCCTCTTCCTCCTGCTCCTCCTTCCTCTTCCTCCTCCTCTCTCCTCCTCTTCGCTAATCCATCTTTTCAAGGATGTCTCACCAAGCCTTGCAGTATCTTGCTAAACTCAAAGAGTATTAGAGAAATATGTCTCACCTCCTATAATCAACACTCCTCATTCTCTTCCTTTCTAAGGAAGGGAGAAGGATTACATCTCCTCCCTTACTCCACCATGGGAGAAGAAATAATGAGACGAGCCGTATTTTCTACACCAGAGGATTTTTGTAAATTAAGGTCAATGCTTGTCGTTAATCACATAGAGAGAAGAGGTCTTCAGTAGATGGGTAGGGTCCGTGAGGCGCTGCAGAAGACCATCTCTCTCTCTCTCTCTCTCTCTCTCTCTCTCTCTCTCTCTCTCTCTCTCTCTCTCTCTCTCTCATGCTTTAGTTCATTCTTTTTTAGTTTAGTTTCTTTTGAGGCATCACATACCTTGTCTCTGTATGTCTGTCTTCTTGTCTCTCTTCGTCTTAAATTTTCTTTCATATTTGATGATTAAAGTTAAGCTACACATCAAAGGCGATGGCCTGTTATCACGGTAACTTAACCCCTTGAGTAAGACAACTTAACCCCTTGAGTAAGACAACTTAACTCATTGAGTAAGAGAACTCAACCCCTTGAGTAAGACAACTTAACCCCTTGAGTAAGACAACTTAACCCCATTGAGTAAGACAACTTAACCCCTTGAGTAAGACAACTTAACTCATTGAGTAAGACAACTTAACCCCTTGAGTAAGACAACTTAACCCCTTGAGTAAGGTAACTTAACCCCTTGAGTAAGACAACTTAACCCCTTGAGTAAGACAACTTAACCCCTTGAGGTACAGCTGTCGCTTGCATCAGTCAGCAACAATATTGTCATAATCCACGACAGGCGAGGTCACATCTGAACTCGACGTCTTGTCCCAATTAGACGGTAATAACGTCTGATCACAAGGCTCTGTCGTCTGCAAGGTGGGGTCCTTGTCCCCACGCTGATCCTATATCAGTAAGATATTAATTGGACGGTCTTACAGCGCATTGTCCCGGTGATTTTCGACCTTCTCGTCCATCCTTCTTGCTGTTTATGACCTACAGGGAGCCTGGTGACAACTCTAGTTCTGAGGGTTGTTCAGAGGATGACTGTGTTGTTATGGTGATCCTGTGAGAGGCTGCTCCGTCACCCAGACCAAGACGACCCCGATGTGAACCACGGCAACACGACGGTACGACTCGCGCTAGCACGACGGTACGGCTCGCTACCACGACGGTATGGTCTTTGAGTACGACGGTACGAGTAAGGTTAAAGACCAGGCAATTCATATTCATGGATCGTACCGCCATGCTCAAGGGTCGTACCGTCATGCTCAAGGGTCGTACCGTCGTGCTCAAGGACCGTACCGTCATGCTCAAGGGTCGTACCGTCGTGCTCAAGGATCGTACCGACGTACTCAAGGGTCGTACCGTCATGCTCAAGGGTCATACCGACGTACTCAAGGGCTGTACCGTCGTGCTCAAGGGTCGTACCGTCGTGCTACAAGGTCACAAGCACCGTAGTCCTGAAGACGCCAACATAACCCATGACCCACACCTAGAGAGGAGCAGTGAGTGGGGGGTCATCTGCTATTATCCCCCCCTTCCCCACTTCCCTTATGCTACCTCAACATGAACCCTCAGCTCACACCCCTCACGCCCTCAGGTCACACTGGGTGTCGCTGGGAATCACAGAGGTCGGCCCGGGTCCTCCCAGCTCTCTCTCTCTCTCTCTCTCTCTCTCTCTCTCTCTCTCTCTCTCTCTCTCTCTCTCTCTCTCTCTCTCAAGTTTCATCTCCTCTTTAAGGTGTGTTGAGAGGCTACCATATCGTCGTCTGATGGCCTGGTGGTGTTGTAGGTCTGACCTGTAGCCAGCGGGTGATGCTGGTATGATGGAGTCCGAAGCCTCCTCGCTCGTGAGTATGAGAGGCGAGACATGAGTATGACGAGGTAGCCCTCTTATCAAAGTATGACGCGTTAACGTCTTGAGTATGACGGGTTAAGAACCCCTTGAGTATGACGGGTTAGCCCCCCTAACGGGTTAAGAACCCCTTGAGTATGACAGGTTAGACCCCTAACGGGTTAAGAACCCCTTGAGTATAACGGGTTAGACCCCCTGAGTATAAGAGGTTAGCTAATTACAAATAGACATACACACACACACACACACACACACACACACACACACAACATATTCCATATTTCCTTCTATTTCGTAATATTTCTTTATTTTTTCCCCCTCCTGCTGGAAATTCTTGGTGCCGTCGCGTTTGCCTCGCCTCGAGGAAGGAGAGAGAGAGAGAGAGAGAGAGAGAGAGAGAGAGAGAGAGAGAGAGAGAGTGGGAGGGTGGGGGGACTCTCCCAGACTCCTCCACTCTCACTCTCTCTCTCTCTCGCCCAGTTAATGAAAATGAATTAGTTGGCTAATGACTGGAAGAACAAGCAAGGAAGAAAGACCACCTCACGGCACGTCGTCTTCCTGCAGAGGAAGTCGTTGTAATTGGGTCGTTTAAGCAAGACTAAGAGACGACACGACACGACGCGACGACTTTATACATAAGTAAATACATACATATACATTTTTTTTCTCTATGCTACATTTTCTCGCTCCCGAACCATTAGGTCTACAGAATTTCAATTTAGATCGACAGCCGTTTGAGATTGGTCCACAGGCGTTTAATTTAGGTCGAGAGGCGTTCACTTTCACTCTATGGTCTACAGGTGTTCTACAACGGAGTTTATTTACGTGATTATCTTGGGACATATTACATTGGCGGTTTATAACAATTACATTTCACAACTTAAGTTGTATTTTCATTCTTTTCTATTTCTAGGAAGTAATATATATATATATATATATATATATATATATATATATATATATATATATATATATATGGAAAGATGGAGTGAAAAAGATTTTGTGTGATCGGGGCCTGAACATGCAGGAGGGTGAAAGGAGGGCAAAGAATAGAGTGAATTGGAGCGATGTGGTATACCGGGGTTGACGTGCTGTCAGTGGATTGAATCAAGGCATGTGTATGGGGGTGGGTTGGGCCATTTCTTTCGTCTGTTTCTTTGCGCTACATCGCAAACGCGGGAGACAGCGACAAAGCAAAAAAAAAAAAAAAAAAAAAAAAAAAAAATATATATATATATATATATATATATATATATATATATATATATATATATATATATATATATATGAATCACTGAGGCATCTGGAGGATGAACGAACATTGCATATCATTATTTGCATCTTGGGTTATCCCAGAAAGTATATTTCACGAACCCAACATACAGACATTCAAGAAATGAGTCCCCCCTGACACGAGAGGCGAGGGAGAGTCGGTAACACATTACCAGCGAGATGCAAAGCTAAGATGAACACAGGAGAGAAATATAGTGAACATCTGGGCATAAGATTTCAAAATACATTGCCTGTACTCACCAGACACGCTTTGGAGTGGACTGTAGTGAGGGCTACGTCGAATTTCTTTAGCTCTTAAAACTACAGAAAAGTTAGATCTAGAGATAAGACTACAGAGATGTAGATAAGAGAACTTACAGAAACGTTCTAGTAACCTGTTACAACCAGCAGTATGTTTGTGGCTGCAGATAATCTCATCATACACCACCAGGTCTCCTGTTATATGACCTTCCCACGTACTCACAGGTTTAGAACTCAACATGAAATGATATTATATATTTTTTTTTTCAAACTATTCGCCATTTCCCGCGTTAGCGAGGTAGCGTTAAGAACAGAGGACTGGGCCTTTGAGGGAATATCCTCACCTGGCCCAATTCTCTGTTCCTTCTTTTGGAAAATTAAAAAAAAACCCGAGAGGGGAGGATTTCCAGCCCCCCTGCTCCCTTCCCTTTTAGTCGCCTTCTACGACACGCAGGGAATACGTGGGAAGTATTCTTAATCCCCTATCCCCAGGGGGATATATATATATATATATATATATATATATATATATATATATATATATATATATATATATATATAGAATAGATAATGCAAATACTCACGGATCCCTAAGGATGAAATGCGAATCAGACTGCAATTGCCAGTTTAGAATATCCATTCCCATAGGGCCTGTGCCTCGGTGTGTGACCTCAGTGTTCACGGCTGGTAAGGGCTTCGGGGTCACGCGCTGGCTGGGGTTCGCATCCCCACCCGAGGTCACTACGGGGTCAGCGTAGGTCACCCCTAGGGCCAGACAGAGCCACACCAGGACTAGTGGAGTCATGGTTGTGTGGATGGTAGAATGAGTCTCCAGTTTGGGTCCCATCATGTGACCTGCAAAAAGATAGAAAAAAAGACTTTGATGATGATATATATATATATATATATATATATATATATATATATATATATATAAATAATAGGAAAACCTGTTAACAGAAAAACTCTCTGAATGATGTAAACAACCCCATTGATACCGGCTCTGTTGTGGTAGATTGAATAAGATCAAAACCCTCAGGTTATCTCCGTAAATAGGCTTATCTCTTACTATAAACAATGACAATATATATATATATATATATATATATATATATATATATATATATATATATATATATATATATATATATATATACATATCTGACATAAACGTGAGGGGGAAACTGGAAACATGTGTCGATGACCATAGCTCTGGACGGAGAGGAAAAGAGAAATTCTTGTATTCAGTGCAGACTGATCTGGTCAGAGAATGGAGACAATTGGGACACAGTGGGATTATAGAAAAATCCCACTGTGTCCTTCTACATTCTATTCTATCCTTCTATATCCTCTTGTATCCTTCTAAATCTTGCTGTATCCCTCTATATCCTCCTGTATCCTTTTATAGACTACTGCAACCTTCTGTCTCATTCTGTATCCTTCTATAACCTACTGTATCCTTCTATATCCTACTGCATCCTTCTATACCCTACTGTACCCTTCTATATCCTCCAGTATCCCTCTATATCCTACAGCATCTTCTATATCCTACAATATCTATCTATGGCCTACTATATATATATATATATATATATATATATATATATATATATATATATATATATATATATATATATATATTCTAGTACGCGTTTCTTGACCTCCTGTATCTACCTGTATCTTATATCCTTCCGTACGGAGAACTGAATGCTGGAAACCATCCCACACGGGAATCGAACCCACAGCCAACCGCTCGCCCTACTGGGAATAAATTGTCATTTCAAATAATATCTGTTTTCCAAAGTCTCTGAGTTAGGACTCATACATGATAATCACCAGTAATGTTGTTTACCTTCAAGAAACAGAGTCACGTACGTGAGTAAACGACCCAGTCTTTGGTGATGATCGTACATAAGCTCAATGGCTAGCACAAACAACTCGATGACGTCACGTAGAGGTTCTCGAAGACTCGTTTTAGTGTGATTGCTACTAATATACGATTCTCTCTATGTTTTCCTGATCTCCTTGGTTCCGAACCGGCAAGAAATATTGATCAGTAATGTTCACCGTGGGGAAAAGAATGTCACATCGATGGAAAATAAATAATATTTGCTGTAGCAACGATCGTGTATATAAGCTCGCTGGCTAGCACAGCCGATACGATGATGTCACGAAGTTTCGTAGACTCGTGTCGGCTTGACGTCTGCCTGATTTCTGACTCCTTGTTATTCTGTGACTCTCACGAACCACACGAATGACGAATCATTCAAATTCATCGGTTTAATGTTTACTTTGAGGGGGGGACAGCGTCACTTGGGATCTCAGATAAGCAGCGTAGACTCTGGCCATGATCGTTTGTAAGCTCATTTGCTAGCAGAGCCAACTCAATGACGTCACGAAGTGGCTCTCGAAGACTCGTTTCGGTGTGATAGCTCTTGGATAAAGCCGCCCCCTTCACATGGGCGGGCCCTTCAGCGCACTGAAGCTGAATGGCGTTGGGCGGCAGCCAAGGGATTACCAGGGGCTTGCGGGATCCTGACGACTCCTGACGAGGGAGCTGAGGGAGGGCGCTCCAGACGGAGGAAGAAGAAAGCTTGGAACCGAAGCTTCGGGCTTTTATTCGTCTGTCGCGTTCGTTCATTTCGCTTCAATTTCTGTCTTGTTTCCCGATTCCTTCGGTCCGTTGGATCTGCTCGGCTGCCATGACGACTTCGTTATCTCCTCCAACCCCCCCCCCCCCCGGCATCGTATCATAAGTCCCTCTCTATATATCTCTTGGTCCGTCCCGCTCACAATTCACTCCTTCTGTGTCTTCTTCTTCTTCGCCTTCGTCTTCTTCTTCTTCTTTTTCCTCTTCGTCTTCTTCTTCTTCTTTTTCTTCTTCTTCTTCTTCTTCTTCGCTTTCTTCTTCTTTTTCCTCTTCGTCGTCTTCTTCTTCTTTTTCTGTGGCTGATCTTTCCTCATTTCTCCGTTGCTTTGATCTCTTATCTCACTCTTTTTTTTCTCTCTCTTTACTTCTCCTTATTCGTAGTTTCTACCTTTTTGATGTAAATTTGTCAGGAGGGAAGTAATACTCTCTCTCTCTCTCTCTCTCTCTCTCTCTCTCTCTCTCTCTCTCTCTCTCTCTCTCTACTGGCTCCCTTATTTTGGCTTCCTTTCTATAAGACTGTGTTCAAAAATCTTCATTCATTTCACTCTTCCTCTGCAATATTCTCCTTCTCTTTTTTCTTCTTCGTTCCTCATCCGTCTGTTCTGATGTCTTAAATTCGCCCTTCACCTATTCTTTACCCGCTTTCTCATCATTTCAATGGAGAAAAATTGGAGGAGGAAGTGGACATGGCAGCGAATGGAGCCGTGGAAGCGGAAGTGAATCATAGGGTGGGTAAGGGGAGAAGGTTCTGGGAGAACTGATGAATGAGTGGAAAGAGATATCGTTATCTGGGAGGGCAAAATTAGGTATGTTTGAAAGTCCAGTAGTCTTAGAAATTTTATATGCATGCGAGGCATGGGCTACATATAAGGCTGTGCGGACGAGGGAGGTTGTAATGGAAATTAAATGTTTGCGGACAATATGAGGTGTGAGGTGGTTTGATCGAGTTAGTAACGAAAGGGTAAGAGAGATGTGTGGTAAAAAAAAGTGCGATTGAGAATGCAGAAGGGTGCGTTGAAATGGCTTGGACATATGGAAAGAATAAGTGAGGAAAGGTTGACAAAGAGGATATATGTGGCAGAAGAGGAGGGAACAAGGAGAAGCGGGAGTCCAAACTGGAGGTGGAAGGCTGGAGTCGTAAAGATTCTGAGCGATCGAGGCCTGAAACATGCAGGAGGGTGAAAGCCTTACACGGGTTAGAGTAAATTGGATCAATGTGGTATACTGGGGTCAACGTGTCAGTGGACTCATGCAGGGTATGTGAAGTGTCCGGGGTAAACCATGGAAAGGTCTGGATGTGGTTAGGGAGCTGTGGTATCGGTGCATTACACAGGGCAGCTACCTAATCCAAATAGTTCTTTTTCTCAATCCATTCATCACTTCATTACATTTCATTTCCTTATCTATCACCCTCTCTATGACACAAGGTTCGTCCAATTTTTTGTTTCCCTCTACTTCTTTATCCTGTCTTTCTTGTTTTCTTCAATCGTCAAGAGTTGGGCGAGGGGGCGACGGTCGTGGGGGGGGGGGGGGGGGGGGGGGGGGGGGGGGGGGTGAGTAAGAGGAACCACCTGGGCACGACGGAAGCTCTCGCTAACAAGACTGGGTTCGCCTCTTGGTTTCTTTTTTTTTTTTTCATTTCTCAAGTTCAATCAAACGCCTCTTTACAGCCTAATGGCGTGGGGTCACTTTGACCTGTAATTACTCCTTCCCTAAAGTCGTCAACTCATCAGCCTTCGTAATTAAACAGCCACTCGAGAGCTCATATACTATTCTTCTTAATTGCCTCATTACACAGTTGCATGATTACTTGGTCAAGTACCTGCAGGTTATTTTGATTCCCTTCATGTCCGTAATTAGCCAATTACCTTCTGGATTCTTCATATTAATGTATATTAGTTCGATTGTTGTGTTCGGTGATGAGTCAGTCCGTCAGGGTAGTATATGTTACGTGAGTACAAAGTTTAAAGACGTGGTGTTGGGTCAGTGTGTCCTGAGTTCATGTTCCGACTACCTCGGTTCGATTTCGTGGACGGGGCTGCATGAGGCGGAGGTGTTCATAGTGATGGGGTGCATTGAGCTGGTCGCTATGTCATCGCTGGTCATTCCCAGTTAAGGACTGAAGTCGTTAACCCATAAGGCATCATTGCACACACACACACACACACACACACACACACATACACAATCTTTGACGTTAATTTTTCATACAACACACCAGCCTACTTTTGAAACATCAACAGGAGTAAACATTGACAATATATCACGTAGATTTAACGATGGTTAGTAAGCTATTTACAATACCAACAAGTGAAGGAGGGGGAGGCGGGGGGGAAATAGGTCTATAATCTATAACATTATGACCTGCTATGTCGCATTTTACAACAGACACAAAGCAATGTGAAAACATTTACAACAAGACCCAGACTTCTCAAACAACCCGAGGTCATTTACAGCATTTACAAACGATAACCAAAATTGACTCCAGCCATTTCAAAATATATATAGAACCAAATATATCATAACTTAGCCAACAGCTATATATATATACATACCTGACGGCATCTACTTCAATTTTACAACATCTACCTAAAATCTACAGTAGAGTAATACCCTCCCACCATCACCTCCCCCCCCCCAAAAGCCACATTGACAACCATTTACAATCAGCCTGCTCTTATGATAATCATATTTACACATCTCGCAACCGCTCGGCAATTACAGCTAATTGGGCAGAGCCATGATGCTATTGGCTCGTTAGGAATAGACACCGATAGCAACCATTGCCGTCGTCCTGTGCAAATGGTTACCATCTAGGCTATTAACGTTTTAGGGTCATTCTGCGTCTCCTCCTGGTGCCGGCGCTGCCCAGCTGTGTGGGTGGGGGAAAACGTTCACAAACGTTTGAAGTACCACAACACCAGTTGAGTGGCCTGGTTACTACGACAGATGGGCGTCCTTACATCAAGGATACAAGCCAAGGCCTTGTTTATAATTGGGTGGGGATCAGTTCTTAATTGGGTGAGGTTCTGTGTCTGATTGGATGAGGTGTAGTTTCTAATTGGATGTTGGTTTAATTTGTAATAGGGTGAGACTTGGTTTTTAATTGGACGAGGTATAATGCCTAGTTAGATAAGGCTTGATCTTTGATTTTTAATTAGATAAAGTTCGATTCCTAATTGGGTTTGGTTTAATTTCTCGTTTAATGAATAATTGGCTGCGATTATGTAATTGGCTGGGACTGTGTAGTTGGCTGCGATTATATAATTGGCTGGGACTGTATAATTGGCAGGGATTTCGTAACTGGCTGGGATTTTACCTACTGAAATATTCGCGTGTCCAGAGAATTCCATTCCGAACTCAACTTCCCAGCGAACAACTGGGCCAGTTGCTAACTACTTCTGACACACACAGTTCCCAGCGCACTCGTTTACCACTCACATTGGACCGAGACAACATTCCAAAACAGATGACATTTTTTTCCTATACACATTCTATGAATTCTAATGTCCATGTGAGACTCATCTTTCTTTTTCCTTTCAATCTATCAATCTCCCCTTTTTTTTAAGTCCTTTCTCTGTACATTACAATGGGTGTTTCTTTGGGGTTTGAAACGCGGGCTTACGAAACGCCCGGAGTTTGAAACGCGACGAGGAAGAGTGTTGTGAGCTAAGCCCTCTGTCTCACAAGGCTCCAGCGATGAAATTAATCAGCGCAGCAAAGTTTGTGAAACAATCACGTTGTTCGCTGGTAATGTTTGAGACATTTATTCTGGTCTCAGTCTCGCAGGGTTTATGGATCTACGACGAAGATGGTGTCTATCGTTGTCTATCGTTTCTGTCAACCTACCATCTATCTATCTATCTATTCATCTATCTCTCTCTACCTCTTTATCTATCTATCTATCCATCTATCTTGCTAACTAGCTATCTGTTTTATGCGCAGAAACATCACATCCCTGTCATCTTTAAAACTAAACAGAACGAGGATTCGAATCTCTCTCTCTCTCTCTCTCTCTCTCTCTCTCTCTCTCTCTCTCTCTCTCTCTCCCTCGTCGCTCTAGCCATTAGGGTTGATAAACCCTGTGTTTCCATGCCGTCCCTCTCAAAGGCTTCCTGGCCCCAGACATCTCATTCATACTACAGTCCCATCTCCCTTTTGGCTCAGAGAGAGAGAGAGAGAGAGAGAGAGAGAGAGAGAGAGAGAGAGAGAGAGAGGGAGAGAGAGAGAGGGTGTTAGAGGTATCTCACAGGAATCATTGTGAGAGAATGTTTTCATATTATCACTCTGAAACTATTTGTGTGACGCGTTGTGACTGCCTGCGTGACGCGTTGTGACTGCCTGCGTGACGCGTTGTGACTGCCTGTGTGACGCGTTGTGACTGCCTGTGACGCGTTGTGACTGCCTGTATGACGTATTGCTACTGCCTCTGTGACGCGTTGTGACTGCCTGTGTGACGTGTTGTGACTGCCTGTGTGACGCGTTGTGACTGCCTGTGTGCGCGTAGCCTGTGTGACGCGTTGTTACTGCCTGTGTGACGTGGTGTGACTGCCTGTGTGACGCGTTATTTCTGCCTGTGTGACGCGTTGCGACTGCCTGTGTGACGCGTTGCGACTTCTTGTGTGACGCGTTGCGTCTGCCTCTGTGACGCAGCGAGCAGCTTGCCTGGCGTGCTGCAAGTGTGACGTGATGAGAGACACGTCATGGGGGTCGGCGTGACGGGTTCCATAAAGGAACAGACACTTTACAAATCGCAAGCTCCTGTGTTGTGTGGATGCAGGATTTGCCCTCATAAATCCAGTATATTCTAAATGTGGCCATAAAATCCCTCTCTCTCTCTCTCTCTCTCTCTCTCTCTCTCTCTCTCTCTCTCTCTCTCTCTCTCTCTCACTCACACACACACACACACACACATACACACTCTAGTTCTGAGCATCTTTTGAACTACCCATCAAAACACTTTGCAAAAACGAGTCGATTCTCTTGGGTGGTAGTTTGTGGCCCCTTATGGATAGTCTTAGAACCTCTATACATGCAGTCGAATGGAGTCGAAACCTTTCTGAAAGGGATTCCTTTATAATCAGTCATTAATCCTAATTGTCAACATGATGTCTGTCGAGAGGACGAAATGATCTAAAAACAACGTCCATGTGTAGTAGAGCAATTAGCCTGTGTTTTAATTGGTTGTTAGTGAACTATCATTAATGTCCTTAATGACCAGGGGGTCATGTAAATAGTTCCTATTTTGACCTTAAAAGTCATTAGGTTTTGTCCAACTACTCATTACCTCGTAATGATGTCAAACTACATCTATAAAATACCTGGTTCTACATCAAGGGTCGTTGAAGGTGATCAGTCATCTGATACTAATTACGAATGCTTAATTACATCTTCGTCATTAAGTCTAATGATTTATTTGCCTTGCAGCTCATTATGAAATTCTTACAACTTCTTTTTTCTTCTTAAGATGTGATTCTGTCTGCTCTATTGCGTTTCAGCTTCTTGGATTTCAAACTTTTCTCTTTTAATCATTAATCTCTTTAAGTACGACGGTACGGTCCTTAAAAAAATGACGGTACGAACAACAAGCACGACGGTACGATCCTTTGAGCACGACGGTACGATCTTTTGAGCACGACGGCACGATCTTTTGAGCACGACGGTACGATCCTTTGAGCACGACGGTACGACCCTTGGAGCACGACGGTACGATCCTTTGAGCACGACGGTACGATCCTTTGAGCACGACGGTATGACCCTTGGAGCACGACGGTACGATCCTTTGAGCACGACGGTACGATCCTTTGAGCACGACGGTACGATCCTTTGAGCACGACGGTATGACCCTTGGAGCACGACGGTACGATCCTTTGAGCACGACGGTACGACCCTTGGAGCACGACGGTACGATCCTTTGAGCACGACGGTACGGCCCTTTGAGCACGACGGTACGACCGTTGACCATGATGGCCTAACCTTTGACCTCACCCTGAAGAGTCAGGTCAAAGGTCACGCCATCTTATCCAAGAACCGTACCGTCGTACCCACGGTTTGCACCGTCGTGATCAAGGACCGTCCAATCGTGTTCAATATAACAACTAACACAAATAACATAAATAACATCTAATTTGGTCACCTTCACAACCCTACACCACAAAACTGTTAACATATCCACTCCATCTTTTATACAAACTTCGCAATAATCATTCAAATTATTTATTTTTCGGGGGGCTCATTCCTTGAAACAAAATGTTGGATGATAAACTAATGGAAAATAGACTCAGTTCACCACCTTCGAATATCGGAACCCTATATGACCCATCCAGTGGGACACTTCGACTCACACACAACATTTTCTTAGTTTTGTACAAGACCCAGCTGTGTGTGTGTGTGTGTGTGTGTGTGTGTGTGTGTGTGTGTGTGTGAGGAGGGGGATGGGAAGGGGGTGAAGTGTGTAGGAAAGCTTCCAAAAGGACTGTAAGATATACAAAGGCCAGACCGAGCCAACCGCAGCCTCAAACAACCTCTTTAATCAGAGAAGGAGACGTAGTGCACTTTAGTGTCAAACCGAACTGCGGAGGGGGTTAGAGACATGCCTCTAAAGTCAACGTGAGGCATACAGCTGTTATAAACACATGATCACAGCACGACGCCACCAACTGCTGCTGCTGCTGTGGTGGTGGTCCAAGTCAAACAATAT
>NC_092288.1:5305000-5330000 GCF_036320965.1 Panulirus ornatus | reverse complement strand
CATGCTGTGAAGAGGTGGTCCTTGACCCAGCTGTGGGGGCAGAAGACCACTGAAGACCACTGTAAGGTAGGAGAAGGTCTTTGACCCAGCTGTGGGGGGTTGAAGACCTACGAAGACCACCTTAAAAAGTACACGTATGGTAAGAGAAGGTCCCAGACCCAGCTGTGGGGAGGGGGGGTGTAGAAGACCTCCCAAACGAGCCATCTTGAGGCATTCTTTCACTAAAGGGGGTGGTGGGGGGGGGGGAGGTCTCTTCCCAAATCACGTTGCTCATCCATTATTCATCGTCTTTGTTCATATATCTTCAGCCACGGGTCCACGGCCATTGTTCACCTCAGCATTATCCCAGGTAAAGAGTTTAGTGCGCAACATTTTGAAGGAAAGTGTACACAAAGAAGCCCCCTAGCGAGGGGAGAAGGCACTAAATAATGGGGGAGAGAAAAACAAGAATATTTACATTTTAAACATCTTTACAACGTCGTCACCATTGTTATATTTACGTAAGTGTAGTGGCCATAAGTGGGTATGGTAGCATGGTGGCCATGGGGAGGCAGGGGAGCATGGTGGCCATGGAGAGGCAGGGGAGCATGGTGGCCATGGGTAACTATGGCATCATGGTAGCCATGGGAAGGTATGGCATTAACCTTCCTAGCCTTTCCTTTCCCTCACGCGAAGGTCAGAGAAGCCAGTTGAAGACTCCCCACCTCCCCTGAGGTCGTAACAAGACTTGGACCTAAACATTTAAGTAGGATACGAGGCAGCAACCTAAGCGGGTTTTAATGTACACCCATAAGACGGGTTGTGCTACGGCAACCCCCCTCCCCTAGTTCAGTCACCTCCTCCCGCCATCACGCCTTCCCGCCACCGTTTTCTATCATCTTTGCTGCTGGTCTTCGAGGACGACCATGAACGCAAAATGAGCCAATGGTGTCCTGCTAGGCGAGTGCTTGGCCCCTTTAGTCTTTCAGCCAGGCTACGTCATGTGATCACAAAATCTGTTTACCAACCATTTTCAGCGACTATAACCTATCCTGCAATGAAGACGAATACGTACGAGGAAAAGAAAATGGTCGCGAAGGAAGGAATATGCTCTGTTTAGGTATATAGCTTCCGACAAAATGATCTCAACGCCATATCTCTGCGTCCAACCCTTGTATCGCGGGCAACATCGAAGTCAGTCAGGAGGAAGCTTCGAAGGTGCTGTTACCTTCGAAGTGAGCGCCTACTGGCATCCAAGATGCCATTGACATCATCCCTTCTGAAGGAGGAACAAAAGGAATTTGAAAGACACAAAGACAACTGGAAAGACGTGGTCACGTCTGTACCCCCATCTCTCTCGCCACCTCTTCAACAGATGACTGAAGAATCCTACGTTGTCTTTGTCTTCCTGGGTCATTCTTTCTTGCCAGAAGCGGGATAGGACATGGACAAAGTGACTGTGAAGACTAAGCCTTCGTCAGGTCTCTCTCACGCCCTCGCGAGACGTCCCGCAAAACGGGGAGAGGATAATCCTATAGTCGAGGTCGAGGACACTGATCTCGAGAGATCGCCGAGCTTAACCTTCTCTTCCCCCCACCCCACACCCCAACCAACCTTTACCCAAGCTGCCTCCGGCGTATATTATGGGCGAAACTCTTCCGGAACTCGAAGGACTCGTCGCCTAACCATGCAAGTTTCAAGAGTCATTCACGCAGGCCTTCGAGGAGAGCGGCAGACCTCATCAGCAAATCAGCACTTCCCAGGGCACCTCACAACGAGCCAACTCGGACCGTCTCATCGAGGTGGAGAGAAGATTGCCTCTGGTCGTGTGGGCTTTACTTCGCCCCGGTTAAGGAGCTCGTCTTCAGGAAGTGGTCGGCCTTAACGCTGCACGGGGGGAGGGAAGGACTAGCGGTCGGCCTTTTCTCTGGGGAGGGAAAAGGAGCGGTTGGCCTTTTCTCTGGGGAGGGAAGAAGAGCTGTCTGGCTTTACTCTGGGGGAGAGAATAGCGGTCGGACTTTACTCTGGGGAGAGAAGAGGAGCGGTCGGCCTTTATTCTGGGAATGGAAGAGCTGTCTGGCTTTACTCTGGGGGAGAGAATAGCGGTCGGACTTTATTCTTAGGGGGGTAAACGCCGTCCCCCCCCCCCCCCCCCCCATGGCCATCTTAACCAAACCCCACAAACTATGGCACGTACTTAACTCACCGATTACCCTCACTGGCAACAATGCTAAGTCGTCCACCCTGACCCTACGGGTGCATTTCATGCCTCACAAATTTGCCTCGTTTTTAGAAGGGATAAATACCTCCCCAGCTGGATGATGAAATGATTTGAATTCTCGAGGCTCAACCTCAGGTCAAGGGCGATGACGTCTGACTGACCCAGTTTCCCCTCCAATGGGAGGTCACCTCTAGCATCGGACACACACACACACACACACACACACACACACACCAGTAAAGGAATACAAATAAAGGGATAATTTCCCTTTCTTCATATACCGCTAGAGTATACACTGATATGACCATTCAGGGGTTAGGTCAATTGCCAGCCAGTGCCATCACACTTAAGGGTCGTCTCGTCGCGCTCAAGAGTCGTACCGTTGTCGTGTTCAAGGGTCGTACCGTCGTGCTCAAGGGTCGTGTACCGTCGTGCTCAAGGGTCGTACCGTCGTGCTCAATGGTCGTGTACCGTCGTGTTCAAGGGTCGTGTACCGTCGTGCTCAAGGGTCGTGTACCGTCGTGCTCAAGGGTCGTGTACCGTCGTGCTCAAGGGTCGTAACACAAAAGGATGAAATCCTAAATGTTAATACCGTCTTACAATTAACACCTTTGAAGTTAATACCCGCTGCAAATTTGCATACCTTATGGAGCGGGCAACGTGGAAATTGAAATTCCCTCATTATAATATTACTAAGCAGAGCGCAGTTTTATATCAAATGTTACATATCATTTTAACACCAATATTCATTTCTTTTTTTTTTTTTTACCATCGCTTACATGAAAGATAACTCCCACACTTTTACAGTTTGTTGTGATATATATATATATATATATATATATATATATATATATATATATATATATATATATATATATATATATATATATATGATAGTATAAATGGAAACGTATAACCCGGAGGATATTGGAAAGGTTTTAGATGGGAATATAGCGATGTGAATAGGTTCAGGGAAGGGATATAGATAGATAGATGGAGAGAGAGAGAGAGAGAGAGAGAGAGAGAGAGAGAGAGAGAGAGAGAGAGAGAGAGAGAGAGAGAGAGAGAGAGAGAGAGAGAGAGTCACTCTCCGGGTGGAAGCAGGGGACTGGAGGGGAGGGGAGGGGAGGGGAGGGGAGGGGAGGGGAGGAGGGGCCTCCTTGGGTCAATGTACACTGACTGAGGTTATCTGCTTGAGGTCCCTAAGCTTCCCAATGGCCAGGTAGTACACAGGAGTACACAGGAGTACACAGGAGTACACAGGAGTACAGAAGAGTATGTAGGAGTACATCGGAGTACATAAGGGCACGCGGGAGTACACAGGAGTACATAGGAGTACAGAAGAGTATGTAGGAGTACATCGGAGTACATAAGGGCACGCAGGAGTACACAGGAGTACATAGGGAAAGACAGACAACAGAGCACCGATTTGTCTACGACGAGGTTCTCTGCTGAACAAATGTCTAATAACGAGTAAACTTCTGGTCTTACATGGACCTAAGCTAGTGATACGACCCCCCTCCACCATAAGGACGATATTAGCGGGCCTCAGCAGGGATCAGCGACGCCTTGAGTGTGGGGCGGAGCAAGAAAGTGACACTCACACACACACACACACACACACACACACACACTGGCTCAAGGAGAAAACTCGTCCATCTTGGCTCTAAGGAGAGAGAGAGAGAGAGAGAGAGAGAGAGAGAGAGAGAGAGAGAGAGAGAGAGAGAGAGAGAGAGATGAATTGTCTTTTCATGGACGAAGTTCAAGAAAGCTCTTTTTTTTCCTCTCTCTCTCTCTTTCTTCCTCTTTCCTCTAAAGTGTCTTTCACCTTGAGAGAGAGAGAGAGAGAGAGAGAGAGAGAGAGAGAGAGAGAGAGAGAGAGAGAGAGAGAGAGAGTTCGATGGCGTCTCGGTGACGACTCCCTCTCCCTCTCTCTCTCTCTCACTCTCACCATCGCTCATTAAGCGGTCATTGTTAATGAAATCCCGGCTGAGTGTAGTGTTAATTGAGGTGTTGGACCTGGGGTTGGTGGGGTGGGTGGGTTGGTGGGGTGGGTGGAAGTTAAGGGGTTCGCGGGGTGGAGGAGGTGGGTGGGGGTTGGAGGTGAGGGGTGAGTGAGGTGGTTGGGGGTGAGGGAGTAGGAGGAGGAGGAGGAGGAGGAGGCCACAAGGCCGGTGGCGTCGACGGGTCCAGCGTGGCTGCTGAGGGAGGATATTGACGTAGTAATATCCCTGTGGTGCCTGGGGCCGGCCAGAGAGAGAGAGAGAGAGAGAGAGAGAGAGAGAGAGAGAGAGAGAGAGAGAGAGAGAGAGAGAGAGAGAGAGAGATTACAATGCAGAGGGTAACGTCTGCACTTCCCTAACTTGTCCTGGCCGACTTAACCACAAGGTGCGCGTCGTTTTTTGTCTTAACTTTATTACACTGTAGATCTGTCGTAGTGCCAGGGAGAGGGACAAGTGACTCTCCCATGGAGGCCCGAGTGTGAGGATGTGAGAGGAGGAGGTGAGAGGAGGTGAGAGGCCTCCTCGGCTTGTAATAGGTATTACCAGCAACGTGGAAGAAGTTGAGAAAGGTATTTCGTCTTAAGGAATACATTTTCGTAATGTACGAGAGCTGACGTATTCTCGAGCCTATGTATATATTGCTTTTAGAATTAGAAAGGTTGGTTGTTCTCAGTGAACGCCGACTGAGACTGGATTGGTTTAGAAATTGAATTTTGATCCAGCGTTAAACTAGTTGGATAGATTTAGAATTTGAACGGGTTTAGCTAGGTAGATTCACGATAACCTCCCTTGACCCTTCGTTCATTCAGATGGATTTAGAATTTGAACTTTGACCTGACGTTGATTTAGATGAACTGACTTAGAAATTGAATTTCCGACCCATGTGTTCAGACTGCCAAACACTTTATCTGTTGACCAGGTAGATATCTACTTCCTGACCAGCACAGGCAGATGGATCAAGAATTAGAAGGGACAACATCCCATCAGATGGGACACAACAATGTCTCCTTGAGTGTATAGAAGCACTCAAGAGGCGAGTGGCAATGATGACCCATTGAGTGCAATGATGACCCACTGAGTGCAATGATGACCCATTGAGGGCATTGACCTATTGAGTGCAATGATGACCCATTGAGTGCAATGATGACCCATTGAGTGCAATGATAACCCATTGAGTGCAAAGATGACCCACTGAGTGCAATGATGACCTACTGATTGCATTAATGACCCACTGATTGCATTAATGACCCATTGAGTGCAATGATCACCCATTGAGTGCATCATGGCGGAAGTATGAGACTTATGTATGGTTGTAAAGACATGTATGTACAACCCAGGAAGGAAATATATTTCAGAAGGGCAGTTGCCCTGGCAGCTTAGGCCCTAACCGAGGCAATCCTAGTAACACTAAATATATATATATATATATATATATATATATATATATATATATATATATATACATATATATATATATATATATATCCTAGTTTGAGCCAGGTACCCATTTTATCCGCCAACCCCTTGGGCTGGATGAACAGCTGGATTGACTGTGGACCGACCGACTCAGGACGCACGATATGAGCAACATATGTTGCCTTTTTTTTTTTTCTCCTTCGTCACCGACGCTTCTCGTTGTCAGTAAGTACGCGGGTAATCCATCATTGAGACGCAGCCGGGTGGAGCAAGGGGGGAGAGGCGTTGCGTCGTTTTTCTAACCAGCCTCAGACGTCACCAGTTTATCGCGAACCACAACTCATATCTCTTTATGGAAGTTTTGGTGGGGGACAAACTTTAATGTCTGGGTGTGTTATAAAATACCGGATATTTTGCTTAGAGAAAAATAGATATGATTTTGACCTTCCGCGTTCATCTAACTGACTAAAACGCAAGTTTTTGACATATGACGAGCGTTATTTCTAACTGAATTAGAAGGTATTTTTTCCAAGTATTGACTTACGGCCTATTTCATATTCATACAATCACTGAAAAGGTCTTTATTACTCTTATGCTTTTAGGAACTTTATGAAAGAAACTAGGGTATATTTGTTAGCATAAATGTCCAACTGACACTGGCTTCCAACCTTAGTTCTCCTGGGCAAAAGAACGGAGGAAGGTGAATGTGCTGGAAATGACATGATTGAGGACAAGTGTGTGTTGTGAGGAGGGTTGATTGTATGAGGAGGAATGACAGTGTAAGAGAGAGGTGTCTCGTGGTAGTAGAGTGTGGCTGAGTGGAGCTAAAGAGGATGTGCTGGTATGGTTTGGACGTGTGGAGAGGATGAGTGACGAGAGACTCATGAAGAGGACGTATAGGGAACAAAGGGGAAGGGGCAAGATCAAGGGGTGGAAGGAGGGAGTGAAAGAGGCTTTGAGTGAGAAAATAACATTCACTCAACATGAATACACCGAAGACTTTTGGACAGGTAAATGACGAATGCGTAAGTATACATACATACATACATATATATATATACATATGTATATATATACATACTATCGTTCATGCTCACAGTTATGAAAAAAAAAAAGCTGTTAATCTTATCACACTAAAATTGCATTTTTTCTAAAGATTTTACATATAAATCTCTTTATCGTAAATCCTGGTTGATAGGGAAATGAGGTTTTCCATAATATCAATTTGCATATTTCAGTCATCAAAGGGTTACCATACCCTTTGAGACAAAGGTGTTATAAAACAGCAGCACTAATCCAATCCTCCTTTCAGCCGATCACTAATCTGAACGTAACAGAACGAGGCATTTGAACGTATTACAAAGAAACGAGACATGTGAACGTATTACAAAGAAACGAGACATGTGAACGTATTACAAAGAAACGAGACATGTGAACGTATTACAAAGAAACGAGACATCTGAACGTATTCCTAAGAAACGAGACATTCTCCTCATAAAGATATCAAAGATAACTTACCAAATTCTTTATAGTAATGAATCATTTTCTTCGTGGAATTAAAGAATAAAGCAAATCGTATCTTTCTTGATAAAAAAAAAGTGGGGAAACACACGCTACCATGGGCGCGCCTCGAGCCGTACGATAACTTCTCCCTGATATGGCAACGTAAACATTGATCAGCTGGTGCAACGTTCTGGTGTGGGACAGACGATGCCTGATTCCAGGAGCACGACGATACGACCCTAAGCCATGACGATACGACCCTCAAGCACGACGATACGACCCTAAACCATGACGGTACGACCCTAGAACAAGACCTACGAACCATGACGGTACGACCCTAGACCATGACGGTACGACCCTAGAACAAGACCTACGAACCACGACGGTACGACCCTAGAACAAGACCTACGAACCATGACGGTACGACCCTCAAGGTCGACGGTACGACCCTAAACGAGGAAGCACGACGATACACATCCGTTGCGTGTGTTGGCTTAGCTCTTTGACCTTGACCCTTAGGGTTCCATGAGGTCAAACCGTCTTGTTTAAGGCGTCAGAATCCTCATACAGAGATCATACCTGTTAAAAACAGGAACTCCATCCTTTTTGGACTCAAACAAAACAAAGAGAAAATAGGGTTTTAGTATAAGCATCTCTTTTTTTTTTTTTTTAGACTAAAATGCTGATGGATTTCGCAACACACACCCAATGTTTAATTTCACTGATGGTCAGCATTACCTGAATACACAAGCGAGGCTTCCCTCTTTTTTTTCTTTTTCTCTTTTTCTTTCGTCACTCGACGTGTTTGAAGAAGGATTCCTCTTAATCACCTCAGGTCCAGAACTGGTATGAGGCGTCCACGAAGTGAACATCTCAAGTTGTGGGGATGACGACATCCTAAAGGAGATTCCTCGAACTTTTAGAACGTCAGGTAATGTTAATCAGCTTCGTTTATAGCATCTGGGAGCCTGAGACATCAATGAAGAAGAAGAAGTACTGAAACACTTTGCAAGCCTTATTTTCCTTACATCTTTCTTAAGTAAAGATATATGTACTTTATATGAATATTAGGGTCTCTGACGGCCTTATAAGTGTACTAGGGTCTCTGACTAAGCCTTATAGGTGCACTAGGGTCTCTGACTAAGCCTTATAGGTGTACTAGGGTCTCTGACTAAGCCTTATAGGTGTACTAGGGTCTCTGACTAAGCCTTATAGGTGCACTAGGGTCTCTGACTAAGCCTTATAAGTGTACTAGGGTCTCTGACTAAGCCTTATAGGTGTACTAGGGTCTCTGACAAAGTCTTATAGGTACACCAGGGTCTCCTACTGAGCCTTATAGACGCATCAGGGAATCACAGTTTCCTGTATCATGATTAGTATAAGACTTTTTACCGTGACTTCAACATAGTTTATGAATTACTCTACGCAGTTAATACATTATATTTCAGGTTCGAATTCCGGGCACGGCTGACGATCCACGGCTAATCCTGGGTTCTCATCCTTCAAGTTTGGTTAATAAATGAAAACCTTGCCATGGACTTGTGCGTGTGTGTGTGTGTGTGTGTGTGTGTGTGTGTGTGTGTGGTACGTGGTGAGAGTTTTACACTCATGTTGCCCCGTCTCTTAACCTTACATATATATATATGTACAGTGCCTCAACTCCTATGTGTCTATATACACACACACACACACACACACACACACCCCAGCCCAAGCCAAGTCCCCATGTATCGACCAGGCCCGAGGATCTTAATCAATATCACGATTTAATCCTGAATCATAAACCATTTTCCTCAAAATAAAACAGATCAATGGATACATCTGTGGCTTGATTTGCTCGAGATAATCAGCCACTGATTTTTAATTTAGCGACCAATGGCGACAGACCGTTCCAGCAGCAGTGGCTTGGTTCACCCGCCGTCAAAATTTCACTCCATCAAAATCGTTTGATCTCAAGTTATTCATCAACTGTCAGTATCGTAATGGAGGCCGTGTGGGGCGTTTCGTCATTCACAGTCGAGCGAGGTTCGACGTAGGTCCCTTCCCCCCCCCCCTGCCTAGCGAAGTGAGGTAGCTCTCTCTCTCTCTCTCTCTCTCTCTCTCTCTCTCTCTCTCTCTCTCTCTCTCTCTCTCTTTCTCTCTCTCTTCTTTCTCAGCTACGGTAGCGAATGTGGGGAACGCTATTGGCTATGGAAAATGAATTCCCTGATTTCGCTATATTTTTTCCCGTATATGATTACTCTTCATTCATGAGCTTATTTCTTCCCCTTAAGTTGCTATTTCTTTCCCCTCATGTGACAGTTTATTCCTCTCATGCAGCTATTTTTTCCCCTCGTGTGGCTATTTCTTTCCCACATGTGCCTATTTCTTCCCCCTCACGTGGCTATTTGTTTTTACGTGTGCCTATTTCTTCCCCCTCACGTGGCTATTTCTTTTCCACATGTGCCTATTTCTTTCCCCTCAAATGGCTATTTTTTCTCCTCATGGGGCCATTTGTACTTTGGTAAAGGAGAGACAGGCGACAGTAGGAGGAAAAATGAGACGAAGAGATAGTGACGAAGGGCAAAGCAAGAGTGCGCATAGAGACGGGAAGAGGAAGGAGAGATGATACGAGACAGAGAGAGACAGATACAAACCAAAATGTCTCGTGTTAATTCGGAGTCACTGGTCACGCACCAGACATCAGCACCAACGCTGGTAGACAATTATGTCCTGTCTTGCCTGACGAACAGGAGGCGGATTTGTGTAGGGGAGTATTGTGTAGGGGGTGTGTTGTGTAAGGGGTGTGTTGTGTAAGGGGTGTGTTGTGTAAGGGGTGTGTTGTGTCAGGGGTGTGTTGTGTAAGGGGTGTGTTGTGTAGGGGTGTGCTGTGTAAGGGATGTGTAGTGTAAGGGGTATGTTGTGTAAGGGGTGTGTAGTGTAAGGGGTGTGTAGTGTAAGGGGTATGTTGTGTAAGGGGTGTCTTGTGGGTACTACGTCCATTGTGTAGGTGTATTGTGTATGGGTATATTGTATAACAAAGTCTTGTGTATTGGTGAACTGCATTAAGATTGCGCTTCGCAGGGGTTGTATTGCGTAGGGGTGGACCATGTAGGAGTCGGTATAGCGTAAGAGGTTGTACTGTATGGGGTTGTGGTGTGGTAAGAAATATAATGCGTAGTGGAAGTATACACGTATAACGTAGTGGATAGACTGTGTCATGAGTTGTAGGTTGTAGGAATGAAATACAATATGGTTGTAGTTTCTAGCAGCTGTAGTGTGTTCGTGTAGCCTATACATATACATCAAATAGATAGATGTATTTTTTAAAGTATGCGCGAGTAATGTCTATAATATATATATCTCTAGGGGAAGGGGGTAATATTAAGGTACATCTCAAGACACCAGAAGTCTCATAAATCCCTGCCAATTGGATTTAAGAGGATTTAGATTAATCCCCTTTTAATCCAATCCTTCAGATATCTCTACGTCTTGAAGAGGAGTTAAATCAACTGGAAAATTACGAAAGTAGATGTTTGGTTCACCCGAGGCCGGCTGACCATGGAGGGAAAGAGAGAGAGAGAGAGAGAGAGAGAGAGAGAGAGAGAGAGAGAGAGAGAGAGAGAGAGAGAGATAACCGTAAGACCTTCAATTCCCCTCAACCTCAGGAATTTCTGAAGATAACAGAAGGAATTTCCTTGTAATTCTCCCCATAAATCCAGAGAGAGAGAGAGAGAGAGAGAGAGAGAGAGAGAGAGAGAGAGAGAGAGAGAGAGAGAGAGGCGCTCTCTCTCCCTCCCCCTCCACCTCCACTCACTGCAGACAAACTCCTTCTCTTCGATTATCAGGTTCAGTTGAGGTTTGATCTGTGTGTGTGTGTTCGGTCGAAGTTCAGCTAGAACCAATATTCTAAGGAAAGCCATCACTCACTCGCCAGAGGGATGCTTTCACCTGCAGGAGGAAGGAGGGAGGAAGGAAGGAAGGAGGGAGGGAGGGAGGGAGGGAGGGAGGTGGGTAGGGTAGGTTAGGTAGGGTGGGTGGGTGGGGTGGGTGAAGAGGAGGAGGCTGCTGCATTCCTTGCGAGAGAGAGAGAGAGAGAGAGAGAGAGAGAGAGAGAGAGAGAGAGAGAGAGAGAGAGAGAGCAAAATCCATTACCTTGCATAAATCCGACGCTTTCGCATGGCTTTAATATAATCGTAAGACTCTTAATGATTCAGTCTTGGATTCGAACTTAAACCCGGACGAGAGAAATGAAGACATATTTGACGCAAGCGAGAACACAACATAAACCACTTGTTCTTCCCCCATCAACCACGTCAAATGTAATCGTAAAGTAACATCAAATCACACTTAAAACCTCTGTTACAAACCAGACAAATGTAATCGTAAAGTAACATCAAATCACACACAAAACTTCAGTCACAAACCATAGAAATGTAATCGTAAAGTGACATCAATTCACACACAAAACTTCAGTCACAAACCATAGAAATGTAATCGTAAAGTAACATCAATTCACACTCAAAACCTCCGTCACAAAACAGACAAATGTAATCATCAAATGACACCTTTACATTGACCAATTCTTTTTTGTTTTTTTTACAGGAGGTGTGGAAATAAAGCGAATGGTGGCCTTGAAAATAAAATGTAAAAAGGATATGAGGTTTCAAGAAGTCTTTCAGTATCAGTGTGTTTATTCAAATGCACGAGGCGCAGTCCCTAGACCTTTGATTAAAGAGAACCATTGACTCAGCGCCACTGCGCGTCACTGGGCTTAAAGCACATACCCCATTAAGGGAAAGGCTGTGGGCAGTGGGAGATAACGGGGGTGTAAGAGACAGAAGAGGTGTGTGTGTGTGTGTGTGTGTGTGTGTGTGTGTGTGTGTGTGTGTGTGTGGGGAGAGAGAGACGTGGAAGGAAGAGATAGCGATGAAGGGGAGGTGTGAGGATGATAATGCTGTAGGTGGGGGAAGATAATCGAGAAGTAGTGCGGGAAGAGATAGAAGGGAGAGAGAGAGAGAGAGAGCGAGAGACAGACGGGAAGCACAGAGAAACAGAAGGGACTAGTGAGAGAGAGAGAGAGAGAGAGAGAGAGAGAGAGAGAGAGAGAGAGAGAGAGAGAGAGAGAGAGAGAGAGAGAGAGAGAGAGAGACAGACGGGAAGCACAGAGAAACAGAAGGGACTAGAGAGAGAGAGAGAGAGAGAGAGAGAGAGAGAGAGAGAGAGAGAGAGAGAGAGAGGTACAGGCACAGCGAGACAGAGGAACAAGGGGACGCAGACCCCGAGAGACAGAGACTCAGACGAGATACATGGTAACACAAAAGCTACAATGAAACAATAAAAGTTTGCCAAGCTGCTCACGCTATAGTTCCACGAGCGACTGTTTCACTGAGCGAGTGGTGCCCGTGAGATGAGGCAGTGAACCCGGCCTGGCTCTCATGAAATGAAACAAGTGAACCCCGTTGGTTCATTTGAGGCAAAGGAGGCTCAGCTGGTCCCCATGAAATAAAGCAGTGGGTTCGGTGTATTTAAGTGGATCCGTGAGTTCAGATGGTTTCCATTCAAACGAAGCAGTGAGCTTAGTTTAGCTAAATGAAGCAGTGAGTTCAGTTTAACTAAATGAAGCAGAGAGTTCAGATGGCTCCCTTAAAACGAAGCAGTGAGCTTTACTGGTCCATATCACAAGTGAATCACGTATCTTTCCAACACTCTCATGTCTCAAAAGCTTAATAAACTATCCAAGCTTAGCAAGGTCATGAAGCAGAGCCAAGCTTAAAAACAACTTGGGCCAAGTGTTGTGGACCAGAAGCTAAGTTCTGGGGAGGTGTTTTCTTCCCTCATCTGGATACAATCAGTGGCCAGCTTATCTTGGGCGTCAGTTGATCAGCGAGACTGTTTGAGACCGCAGTCCTCCAGCTCCCACACCCACCTAGAGACCAAGTGATAAGGCACACACACTTGAGGGTGGGTGGTGGAGGCCTTTATCTTCATCTCTTCTTCAGGAAGGGTTTTTCCAAAGACCCACAACCACACCATCGGGATGGGTCTCCAGCATATCATCACCAGGACGTATGTCAAACTTTTCTGATGTGAAAATATATCATTTTCCTCCCCCTCATCCCTCACTGGATCAGAGGGACGGAATTATTTCTTCCCGGAGTGGGTTCCATAAGGATGCAAGTCGATGGTATAAATTCCAGTATCACCTTTTCGAAGACCACGTCGAAGGTTAATGAGAGAAAGATGATCATTGATACGTGCAACTATGGTAGTGCTGTTTATCTGTTTATCTATCTATCTATCTATCTATCTCTCTATCTCAGCCTGAGGCAGTTACCCATTGCATCGACCAGTCCCTTGAGGTAGATGAACAGCTGGGTTGTCTGTGGACCGACTGCCGCAACCAGGATTCGAACCTATGCTCTCGACACTGGACGACCCATGAACACTAACAACCCCTCCACCTCATTCTTCATCAGTATTAGCCTAGGTTCCTCAACACCCACACGTCCAATGCTGGGTATGAATTACGTCCATTAAACTCACGAGTATATTCAATGTATGATCTTCAGTCTTCGGTCTTGTCTTCATATCGTATTTGAATGTTTCCTCCCTGTTCAGTAAGTTTACCCCTCTGTGCTACGATGGCTTCAGGTTCCTCAATGAGCATTTTACGTTGTGTTCTGTATTGTACCAGGGGTTGGTCTCACCTCTTCAATTCCCCTGTTCTGTACTGTTCCCTTCACCTCTTCCCCTCCTCAGCTTGGAGTGATGCTGTTTCTGCTGCAGACTTCCCAGCGTTTCAACATTTAGTTTTCCTTTTTGAGGGTTAGGTCTGCCGGGGTCATGACCTTTAAAACAATATTCCAGTCGCTGGGCGATGACTGGGAGCTTCTGTTTTCTTAAGACAGACAAGTTTCCCCTAAGAATGAGGGTTTCAGCTAGTAGTGAGCAACTCTCTCTCTCTCTCTCTCTCTCTCTCTCTCTCTCTCTCTCTCTCTCTCTCTCTCTCTCTCTCTCTCTCTCTCTCTCTCTCAGATTTACATTGCTGAACTCGCCTTAATCCTGTACAAACACAGTCCTCTCTACCTGAATTAACCTCTTTTGGAAGCTGAGATATTATATATATATATATATATATATATATATATATATATATATATATATATATATATATATATATATATATATATTACATGTGGAGATATCTTTCGTTGGTTCAGTGACTCGTTTGGTTTCGTATTTCTCTTATTTCTTTCACACAGAACGAGGAAGGTCAAATGAAAGCAATCTCTCAAGTGTACTGCCTTCAGGCCTTCAACTATATTTTTCTCTCTCTCTCTCTCTCTCTCTCTCTCTCTCTCTCTCTCTCTCTCTCTCTCCCCTCTGAGCTGAAATTCCCTCAGAGGGGAGGAGGAGGAGGAGGAGGCCGGTCTGTCTTTCACGAGGAGGGGTTGTTCAGAAAATTCCTGGACATCCATCCATCTATCTATCTATCTATCTATCTATCTATCCATCAACTGTTTCGTAGAGGGGAATGGAACGTCATGTGTGGTTCTCTGTACCAGAGGGGAACTTTGGGGGGGAGGGGGTGATGCCTGATTACCTCACCTCCAATTGCTCACATCTTCATCCTCCCCTTCCCCACCACAGTTCACATCATTCCCCCTCCCTCCCTCTCTCTCTCTCTCTCTCTCTCTCTCTCTCTCTCTCTCTCTCTCTCTCCATATGTGTGTGTGTGTGTGTGTGTGTGTGTGTGTGTGTGTGTGGGTGGGTGTGTGGTGTTTTGTTTCCTATTGACCCACTGCCTGGTACATGACGAGTTCACATTGTTTTCGTTCACAGCCAAAGTATTTGTGTTTTCGCTCAACAGAAGACACTCTTGTTTCTCTTCAAGAATACACAGACCAGCTTGCCCTCACGTATGCGGGTAACACTAGGTAATTAGCCAGTTACCCTCCCTTTGTGGAGGGGGTAAGTTAGCTAAGTTGGTTAGCTACCCTTGCTATAAAAGGGTAAAGTTAGCTAAGTTGGTTAGTGACCCTTCTTGTAAAGGGGTAAAGTTAGCTAACTTGGTTAGTATTAGCAGTAACTGACGTGTTATAAGACGTCTGATGTAATCAGGAAATTCTTGCTAATTGCTGTATTCCTTCCACAACACAGTTGAACGATCATTTCCCTTCGTTCTGACACGGAGGTTGTGAAGATGGTACTGGCCATCACTACAACACACACTTGTAAGTCAGGAGGGTTGTACTTCCCTGGGGTGGCTGCTGTTCACAACCTACTGACACGGAGGGTTGTATACTCTGAGTAAATATAAAGAGGGGTTTATGTACAGGATAAACTCTATGATCAAGGACTAAATGATGTAGTTATGTAGTTCACTGTAGCCTTGTGTATCTCACTGTATGATACGAGCAGCTCACCAAAATTGTATACCTAATTTCATGAAAATCTAAGCAGACCCAACTGTCAAAGCAAGAAAAATAAAACAAACACAATCTCTTTATTTTCTTCGAATTGCTGCGTATCGATATCGCAACCCTGATCTAACTTCAGATAATCTTCGTTTCACCATTTCTTTTTTTGCTCTCTCTCTCTCTCTCTCTCTCTCTCTCTCTCTCTCTCTCTCTCTCTCTCTCTCTCTCAAGGGAACCTTGAAGTCCCATTTTAACAGCGTCCTGTTCTTTCATACCCAAGACTTTGATCTCGTAATGGCTACGACTTAAAAGGGAAGTTTGTCAAATCGGTTACCTACCAGTGAGTCCGATAATATGTACCTAATGTAGAACTAATAATAAAAAAAAACCCTACCTTAAATCTGAGTTACATTTTCGATAATACGTGAAGTAAAATACAGATCTCTCGTCTTTTACTGCTATCTATTTAAGTAATGCAAGTCGAATGAAAAAAGGAAGTAAATAACCCTGTCGATTTGAATCAACAATGATCTAACACTGCAGCTGCAATAGGAGTCAGTATTAAATACAGTCTTGGGTAAGAGTGGCCCACTTCTGCAATATATGAAGGGCCAGCCTATTGACACAATATAAGCAAGGTAAACGGAGTGTTCCCTTAACGCGCAGTGTAAACACGGGCTGTCGCTTGCTCGGATCACTCCGTTTTCAGGGTAAATACGACTGACCTCAAGGCCGTTCTGGTAAGTGGATTTGAGGCTGGATTATTGTGGTGAACACCGTTCATTGAAAAGTGTATTTCTTTTAGGATTTTTTTTGTAAGATGTGTCTGTATTTCTTTAAGGATATTTTTTTGTGAGATGTGTTTATGTATATGTCGTGTGTGTTTGTTTGGTGTGAAATTACTTTTAAAAAGTCTGTAAATTAAAAAGAAAATACAGAGGATAAATAAGAAAATGTAAGAAAAATATAAGATAAATATGACAAAATCCTGTGGATAAGATGTGTTGTATTTCTATAAAGACTAGAGGTTTAATTAATGGCTAATTATTAATTAAGGAAGGAGGTTATCTCCGCTAATTATAATAATACTCTCTGGAATATTCTTCAGATAGGTGGAGCAAGATGAGGGTTTCTGAAGATGTGGGAAATAGTATCTTTATCAGTATCTTTTTTCAGTATTTATATCTAAGTCTATGAGAATAGTTATAGCTATGTGCATTTCTCTACGTTTCTATCTGTGTCTATATTATTGTCTTAAGTCTATATCTTGACATAAATCTATCGTATAGCTGTCACGTATAGCTATATCTATACCTAAATCTACACCTGACTCTATAATATCTGTCTATCTGTATATCTATATCAGTATCTATATCTATAACCATCATTAAAAGGAATTTAATGGTCTGTTTATATTGAGTGTCGTGAAACTATATACATTTATATAAATTCGACTCCATTTTCTTTTTTTGTCTACAGAATAATGAAGTAATCAAAGATCTCACCAGCTTAACAAGGGGCGAACATTAGAGACCAAAATTCCTGTCTCACTATTGAGAATATCACCCTTAATGCCGTGCGGGTTATTGGCGTCGGGGGAAGATAGGGTGATGGTGGTGGTGGTGGGGAGGCATTACAGTGAAATACAACTCCTTGTTTTCACTCACGGGCACAATGGTTGTTATTAGAGGCCTGAGTCTTTGATTGGCCAACCTATAATGACCCTTAGGTGTAAGAAATGAATCCCACGCTTCCCAGAACAGTTCTGTGTTGGACAGGGAGGGACATGCCGAGTCTTGTCATCACTTATGAAAGTTGAAGACTTTATACTTATACGGTTAAGTAATTCAAGTTAAGTACTGCACCACTTATGAGGTTCATGGTAAGATAATTTCTACAGGTGTTGATGGGTACAGCACTGTTCACTGTAGGAGTACAATGGTGGAGATGGTGGTGGTGGAGGTGGTGGTGGAGATGGTGGTGGTGGTGGAGATGGTGATGGTGGAGGTGATGGTGTAGTTTTGATGGGGGAGGAAGGAGCTCAAGACCCGTGTTGGTGTGGAAATTTCAGACACTGTCCCTCTGTCATGTGGGGGTTGGGGGGTGTGTGTGGGGGTTGGGGGGTTGGGGGGTGAGTGTGGGGGTTGGGGACGGTTGGGGGGTTGGGGGGGTGAGTGTGGGGGGTTGGGGGGGTGTGTAAGAACTACCTTCACCCCTTTCCCGGAACTCATTCCCGGCTAACGAAAGGTAAACACGATTCAGAGCGGCCCAATAGCGCTGGATTGTAAGAAGATCTGGCATACAGTTTAACAGCTAAAAAGCTAAAAGCAGCTACACGTCCTCTGTAACGGCAGGAACGGATAAAAGCTAATCCATAGCTGGTGTTAGCACCGTCCCCTTCTCTACCCCCCTCACCTTCTCTCCTCCCTCCCCTTCTCCCACTCTCTCTCTCTCTCTCTCTCTCTCTCTCTCTCTCTCTCTCTCTCTCTCTCCCTAGTACGACCCTTGAGCACGACGGTGTACGACCCTTGATTAATGGTCTGACCTTTGACCTGACCGTGAAGCTGTGCGTCATCCATACTGATCACGCTGACGCCAATTTCACCCCTGGAATGAACGACCCATTTCCTCCCCCACCCCAGTTAGTACCCATCCCCCCCCCCTCTGTTTCTTAATCCTCTCATCTCCCCTCCCTCAAGTCACATCCCTGGCCTACTCCCCCTCCAATTCCCCTCTTTATCGTCCTCCTTACCCCCTCTTTATTTTCGTCCTTACCCCCCTCTTTATCGTCGTCCATACCCCCCTCCCCTCTCTTTATCGTTTCCCCTCCAATATTTTTTCCTCCCCTTGTTATTAGTCATTTGCGTGACAAAATCCCATGCAATCCATCCCTAAACCCTGGGGGGGATTTACGGTACAGAGTCATTAGGGATTATTACCCCCCACCACGTTCTCTGCAATCCCCTCCCCAACAGGGACTCGGGGGTTGTTAAAGGGGGGTGAGGGAGGAGGAAGGGGGGGGGGAGGAGGGTTCGTAACAACGCCTTCTTGACTCTGTGATTATCCCCGGCAAGAATTATCCGGCCGGTAAATTATCCACGATGGAATTATCCAAGGGTGAATTATCCAAGGTACAGAGACTAAACTGTACAAACACATAGGTATATATATGAACACGATGAACAATACAGTGCATGTGAACACACATTCTCATAGAACACGTAGTACCCTCTGACACCTAGGGTTCGAACCCAGGACTTTATGCGTGGTTGGCGGGATCGCTATGATCCGTATGAGGGGCGATCGTAGACTGGCAGTAGCGATCCTCCCTAATACGCATGAGGTCCTGGGTTCGAATCCTGGCTGTTGGAGGGCATCATGTGTTTTATGAAAGTGCGCGTTCATATGCACTATATTCGTGTGTGTGTGTGTGTATGTATGTGTGTGTGTGTGTGTGTGTGTGTGTATATATATATATATATATATATATATATATATATATATATATATATATATATATATATATATATACAGAGAATCTCTAAGATCCAGCGGTCCGTTTTCCGGCACCACCCTCATTTCTTTTTCGTTTCTTATGAAACAAGGCGAATCCTGCAACCTACCTCGAAATGGGTGGAATTCATTCTCGAGTTGGCCGCTCGCCCCAGGCAAGGAGCTGGGGGCTTCCTGGTCAATTAATACCCCCCCTCAACCCCTCCACCTGGCTCCTGGTGTCTCCTCATTTGTTTACATCAGAGGTGTACGTGTTTCCACACCCCTGGTGCCGGTACACCTAACCTACGTCTGCTGGTAAATATCCCTTCTAGAACATGATCAAATAGCCGATCCGTTTGTGGCAGCTCAAAACACACACACACACACACACACACACACACACACACACACACACACACACACATCGGTTCATCGTCTGTATCTTTAGTCTCCAAGACGAACTGGCTGGTGAAGCTACTGATTAAGACAGCGAAACAAAGAAAGGAATAAAATTGAATTTATAACTATGTACCATAATCTACAATATACACATACAGTATTTTTCACATATGTTTTTCTTTTCATTTATTTATAACACTATGTCACCATCGGACATTAGCAAACTCTAAAATCCGGAAAGGCTTAGATCCCCCCAGTTGCCGGATAAGAGAGGTTCGACTGTATATAGCGTTAGCAGGTGCCGAATAAGAGAGGTTCGACTGTATATAGCGCTAGCAGTTGCCGGATAAGAGAAGTTCGACTGCATATAGTGTTAGCAGTGTCTACCCACGTGTGGTTATGCGAGTGAAAATTCACTGGACGCCAGGATAGATCATCGTCAACGGACGAATGGAAGTATAGTTTCATCGAGGTGTCCATCATTCCCCTGCTACTGATTGGAGCGCAGCCTTGAAAACGCAGGATCCTTGTGGGAGTTCTGGGCTATATATATATATATATATATATATATATATATATATATATATATATATATATATAATATTGCTGGCGTAATATTCTCCTTAAAAGCAAAACCATTTCAGCACAAATTATTGCCGAGGGATCTAATGTAAAGAGAAGACAATTTCACGGAAATTCAGGGAAAGTGCTTCTTAGAATTCAGATCTCCATTAAGTGAATATTTACACCTGTCATGCAAAATGCATATGGCCTCCGAGTGGGGGCTCGAAGCCCCTGTACAAGTCGGCTCAAGGAGCCACTCAGCCACTGACGTACCCTCAGGAATGGATGAGGTCATGAGGGATGTTTTGGGAGGAGGGAGAAGGGAAGCTTTTGTGTCAGTTGGTGGGAGAGACATGAGGCTGACTTCATTGGTGGCTACTCCTCCCATCTCTCTCTCTCTCTCTCTCTCACACACACACACACATACACACACACACATATGCGTATATCCTTCTCCTCACTAAGACGCGTCGTGAGGGAAGACGCAACGTGTAGTCTGATATCCGAGGTGAGTCTTGACAGTGACACTAAGTCGTCCTTGAGGGAGAATGACGCATGGAAGCCGAGGAGGAACTTCGATGTAAACGGGTAAGTTGCTAAGTTACTTACTTACTTACTTACTTACTTACTTACTTAACCTCTCCTCCCACCACCCACCACCAAGGCCCCGGAAATTAACTTGTCCGCCCCGTGTGGACTGACGGTTCTCTCATCCCCGATGATCAAGTTGGTGTTTATCTCTCTCTCTCTCTCTCTCTCTCTCTCTCTCTCTCTCTCTCTCTCTCTCTCTCTACTCGGCAGCAGCAGCACCAGCAACACCTTGCAATTGATGAGATGGTGCGTTCTTGAAGGTTTGGTCTTGCTAGCCTCAAATCATAGGTCATCATCTCCCCCAGAGATGTTCATCACCGACCCAGAGATGTTCATCATCTCCCCCAGAGATGGTCATCACCTCCCCAGAGATGTTCATCACCTCCCCAAGAGATGTTCATCACCGACCCAGAGATGGTCATCATCTCCCCCAGAGATGGTCATCACCTCCCCAGAGATGTTTATCACCTCCCCAGAGAGATCAATCTATTGATCTTCTGAATTACACGAATGTGATCTGATTTCCTTTCGTAGGTTCGTATTATTCGTGTTCCCGGCATACGTGAGACGCTGGTGCAGTGACACATAATTTACATATTCGTTTACGAATGATGTGAATACGTGTTACGTACATGTGCATTAGTGTACAGGTCAGGTCATGTACCTGTGCATTATTGCTCGGGTCAGGTCATGTACCTGTGCATTAATGTTCAGGTCAGGTCACGTGCCTGTACACTAGTGTTCAGGTCAGGTCATGTACCTGTGAACTAATGTTTTGTTTGGGACACAGGTCAGGTCACTGGCCACACGACTTATGACCACAATCCTGGAATTGTTTGGAAAACTACTATTTTTTTCCATGACAAAGTTCCAGTTTCGTGTGTGAAGGTTGTGATAGTGTGTGAAGGTTGTGATTGTGTGTGGAGGTTGTGATAGTGTGTGAAGGTTGTGATAGTGTGTGAAGGTTGTGATAGTGTGTGAAGGTTGTGAATGTGTGTGAAGGTTGTGATAGTGTGTGAAGGTTGTGATTGTGTGTGGAGGTTGTGATAGTGTGTGAAGGTTGTGATTGTGTGTGGAGGTTGTGATAGTGTGTGAAGGTTGTGATAGTGTGTGAAGGTTGCGATAGTGTGTGAAGGTTGTGAATGTGTGTGAAGGTTGTGATAGTGTGTGAAGGTTGTGATTGTGTGTGGAGGTTGTGATAGTGTGTGAAGGTTGTGATAGTGTGTGAAGGTTGTGATAGTGTGTGAAGGTTGTGATAGTGTGTGAAGGTTGTGATAGTGTGTGAAGGTTGTGATAGTGTGTGAAGGTTGTGATTGTGTGTGGAGGTTGTGATAGTGTGTGAAGGTTGTGATTGTGTGTGAAGGTTGTGATTGTGTGTGGAGGTTGTGATAGTGTGTGAAGGTTGTGATTGTGTGTGAAGGTTGTGATTGTGTGTGGAGGTTGTGATTGTGTGTGAAGGTTGTGATTGTGTGTGGAGGTTGTGATTGTGTGTGAAGGTTGTGATTGTGTGTGAAGGTTGTGATTGTGTGTGAAGGTTGTGATTGTGTGTGGAGGTTGTGATTGCATCAAAACCTATAAACAAGGCTTCCCTCGACTGCGAAATGGTTTATAGAGAAAAAGATAAAACTTGAGTTCTTCGGGAAGATTATAACAAAGGTTTTTTCTCCCCCAAACCTCTTAGAATTATATTTGAAAAATTATTCATAGAATTATATTTGAAAAATTATTCATAGAGAAATGCAGTATTGGCCTTTACGTTTTCATAAGAATTATAACATCACACAAACTTTTCCTCTTACCATCCGTTTTCTCTTCGCAATTTCTAATTTACGTTCTATTTTTCAATTCTTCGTGTCTTATGAACAAAAATTTTTTTTTCTTTTTCTTTTCTGGATCTTATGAGGATCTTATCCTCAAATCAAGAACGAATACTTATATATATCAGCTCAAATTAGGCAAGATTGTATAATACATCACTAATTTAAGATAATAAGATTTTGAAAATATAAGATACAAATGTATAATGACGAAAATTGCAGGCAAGAAAAAAACTATATGATCAACTCGATTTCTTCCATTGTTATAATGTTACCCACACCTGGATTTCATTATATAGAAAATGGTGTGATGGATGATTCAATGTAATGTTCTTAGCTTATTCCAAACACCGAAGCTTATGTTACTCGCTGTCTTTAGCTGATTCAATGCTCAAAGCTTCAAATACTCGTTATCTTTAGCTGATAATATGCTCGATGCATCCATAACTCGCTATTTTTAGCGTAGGATCACAAAGAAAAAAAACCATTCTTGACTTGGTATGTTTTAGCTTCTACCAAGATCAAAGCTTGCCTGACCCGGTACTTCTAAGCTTATATATAAGCTTAAGTCCCCTCACGGACCACACTCTACCACACTCACTGGAGAACACGGTTAACATGTCGCATGATAAAGAGGAGGTTTGGGGAGGAGGTTTAGGGAGGAGGTTTAGGGAAGAGGTTTAAGGAAGAGGTTTGGGGAGGAGGTTTGGGGAGGAGGTTTAGGGAAGAGGTTTGGGCAAGAGGTTTAGAGAAGAGGTTTAGAGAAGAGGTTTAGGGAGGAGGTTTGGGGAGGAGGTCTAGGGAGGAGGTTTAGGGAGGTATGAACCTCCAGTTTCGTGTGGTCACGTGGATGAGGAAGGAAGGCACCTCATTAGCAGTGGGGGGGAGGGGAGGGGAGGGGGAGGGGGGGAGGGAGGAGGGAGGAGGTTGGTGTGTGTGGGGGTGAGGGGTGGGGAATTGGGGGTTAAGGAAGGCACCTCATGAAACCTCGCGAGGCAAGCAGCAGCAAGACCATCAGAGAGAGAGAGAGAGAGAGAGAGAGAGAGAGGGGCTGGGGGGTAGGTGTGTGGGGGAGGAAGGGGGAGGAAATGGTTAAAGGGAAGCCCTGTCTAACCTAACCTTCGGTAGCCATCACAACCTCTGGGCCATCAAGAGTGGAAAAAGGAGAGAGAGAGAAAAAAATCGAGCAATATAAAAATGTTTTGACTGACGGAGTCAGTGTCCCTCCCCCGTGAGGCAAAGAAAACGGAGGCTGGGAGGGAGAAAAAAAAAAGACTACATGGTGCTGATGGTGTATGAGAGAGAGAGAGAGAGAGAGAGAGAGAGAGAGAGAGAGAGAGAGAGAGAGAGAGAGAGAGAGAGAGAGAGAGAGAGAGAGAGAACCCCGATAACTAACGTCTTCGGCTCGTTAGATCATAACGACCTATGGGGGGGGGAGAGGGTTGTTTGTTCCCTACCCCGTTTTCCCTTTCAAACCAGAAAAAAAGGCCCAATGGTTTACGCTTCTGTGTTCTCTCATGACGCCCTGAGACGTGACAATGACTCTGGAAGCATTTGCCAACGTAAAATATTTTAGTCTCGGTTTGAAAAAGAAAATGAGAAATCCATTTAGAAAATCGGCTTAAAATATTCGTCTCTCGAAAGAAAACGGGGAAAAAAAATCTTGCTTAGATTAATTTCGTTAATGGTTTTATGAGTCTTTTGAGCACGACGGTACACGACCCTTGAGCACGACGGTACACGACCCTTGAGCACGACGGTACACGACCCTTGAACACGACGGTACGTGACCCTTGAGCACGACGGTACACGACCCTTGAGCACGACGGTACACGACCCTTGAACACGACGGTACGTGACCCTTGAGCACGACGGTACACGACCCTTGAGCACGACGGTACACGACCCTTGAACACGACGGTACGTGACCCTTGAGCACGACGGTACACGACCCTTGAGCACGACGGTACACGACCCTTGAACACGACGGTACGTGACCCTTGAACACGACGGTACGTGACCCTTGAGCACGACGGTACACGACCCTTGAGCACGACGGTACATGACCCTTGAGCACGACGGTACACGACCCTTGAGCACGACGGTACACACCCTTGAGCACGACGGTACACGACCCTTGAGCACGACGGTACACGACCCTTGAGCACGACGGTACACGACCCTTGGGTAAAGATAATCGTTCGAAGGGCCAGGCTATCATGCCCAAGGGTCGTTCCCTCATTATCCAATGGTAGTACCGTCGTGCCTAAGGGTCGTACCGTCGTGCTCAGGGAATAGCAGCATCGTCTCTATGTATCTACTGTACCTAATTTCATACATAAAGGACAATAGACACCTTATATATCTAAATGAATAATACATATATCAACAGATCATACATACCATATATTAATAGATCATATATCATATATCAACGGATCATATATATCAATAGATGATATATATCATATATCAATATATCATATATCAATAGATCATATATATCATACATCAATAGATCATACATAGCATATATCAATAGATCCTATATATCATATATCAATACATCATATATCATATATCAATAGATCATATATCATATATCAATAG
>NC_092288.1:5267500-5300000 GCF_036320965.1 Panulirus ornatus | reverse complement strand
TATCTAGCCATCTATATACATATATATCCTTACCGTCCCTTTCACAACCTGTACAACAAGAGCCATCCATAACATCTACAATGTACAACCACAACACAAGGGATAGCCCACACCACTTGGCCATCCTGGGAGTAAAAAAAGAATCATAAGGTCATTGGTAAGTTAAGAGGTTTTGGATCCCAGGATGAATAAGGAAGGAATACATGCACTAGGCCATCCTAGGAATAATGACAAGCGTTGTGGATCCTAGGATGAATAAGGAATACTTACACTAGGCCATCCTAGGAATAATGACAAGCGTTGTGGATCCCAGGATGTACAGGGAATACTACCCTAAGCCATCCTAGGATAACAATAATAGTGCATCCATTTCTTAACGTGTGTGTGTGTGTGTGTGTGTGTGTGTGTGTGTCTCCATGTGTAAAAAGACACATGTGGCCATCTTTACCAGTCAGTGTTGTACACTGGAATGTATACATCTATATTACTTTCATCGTACGAGATCATACATATTCATATGAGTACATCACTCATCACCACCTTTGTTCACAGAGATGTATGCAAATGTGAATCAAACATCCATTCCTCTGTCCCCACCCCCTCACTCGGGAACAAGGGGGAGAAAAAGAAAAAAAAATATATCAAAAATATGTACGACATTCCCTGGTCGTCCATGAAACAAAGACACTTACACTTAAGAGAAAAGATTCGAACTCAGGTCCTCGCCATACGTCAAGAGATGAGGGCCAGCTAGAGCAACAACAGACTTGATCATTTCAGCAGATGAAACGAAGGAGAATATTTCTTAACTTTTCTTTTTCTTTTTTTTTTGTTATCAAATCTGTTATATTGTCAAAGGTCTGGTTAGTGTTGTTGTTGTGGTTAAAGGGTGTGTCTTTGTAAGTAGCCAGGTTAAGAAATGTGTATATATATATATATATATATATATATATATATATATATATATATATATATATATATATATATATATAAATGCGTCTCACAGGGTAAAATCCTCGCTGAGTGCCTTCTTCACTGTTTTTTTCCCGTGAAATAATACAGAAGGGGAGGATTTCCACCAGCTCTACCTCGCCCCTGCCCCCAGTCCCTCTTAGTCGCCTCCCTACGACCCCCTGGAGATACAGGGACAATACATTTTCTATACAAACATACCATAGAGAAATAGGGGAAGTTAATCCAAGCAATGCGTACTATTCCCCCCCCCCCCCGCAACGAACGGCTTGCGTCAACTCTCGCGTATCTACCAGACAAACCGTGGCGTCAGGGGACTATCTCCTCGACGTACGCGAAGGACGCAATTCGTCTCTGAAGACGCCAGTCCCTCTCAAATGCCTCACAAGCAGGGCTGAGTAGCTCCTCCTACGCCCACCCACCCCAACCCACCCGCCCACACCACACCCTTATAAGAACGTCTTCAGCCCACCTTTCACGCCAGCAGTTAGCAAGTTGGTCTTTCCAGGCAACGGTGGGCTGGAAAATTGGAGAAGATTTTGAGTGAAAGGAAAAGGGATTTGCGTTCGCGACGATTTCCCCATGGGTGGGTGGGGTTGTGGGTGGGTGGGTGGGTGGGTGGGTGAGGTGGGTGGGTGGGTGGGTGGGTGGTTGAGGTGGGGTGGGTGGTGGGTGGTGAGGGGGGAGGGGGGGGGGAAGAACCACCATCATCTCCGTTGGGGGAGGTGGGGAAGAGGAAGGGAGGCGAAAGGAAGGTGGATCAGGAGGGGAAAGAGAGAGAGAGAGAGAGAGAGAGAGAGAGAGAGAGAGAGAGAGAGAGAGAGAGAGAGAGAGTGGGAGAGTGTGTGTGTGGGAGACTTGGCCAGCCTCCAGCACTGTCCTACCAAGTCCTCCCGCCCAACAACTCTAACAACAAGCCTCACTCAAGCTGCCAGGAAGCGGAAAGCTTAGCTCCGGGCTCCCTCCTCCCGTGCCATCAGCCATCACTAACACATTCTCCAACATTTTCAGCTTGATTCCCCTCGCCAACAGCAGTGTGTGTGTCCTCAGGAACTAAGCTTCCTCCCCCACCATCACCACCACTGGCATGTATCCAGTTTAAATTCCTCTCCATCAGCTTCAATTGCTCCAACATCAGCTTGTCTCTCTCTCTCTCTCTCTCTCTCTCTCTTTCTCCAACAGCGTAGTTCCCCTTCAAAGACCCGCTCGAGTGTCTCTAACAACAGCTTGAGTGTCTCAAACAACAATGTGAGTCCCCCTAACAACAGCTTGAGTCCCCCTAACAACAGCTTGAGTCCCCCTAACAACAGCTTGAGTCCCCCTAACAACAGCTTGACTCCCCCTAACAACAGCTTGAGTCCCCCTAACAACAGCTTGAGTCCCCCTAACAACAGCTTGAGTCCCCCTAACAACAGCTTGAGTCCCCCTAACAACAGCTTGAGTCCCCCTAACAACAGCTTGAGTCCCCCTAACAACAGCTTGAGTCCCCCTAACAACAGCTTGAGTCTCCCTAACAACAGCTTGAGTCTCCCTAACAACAGAGTTGTGAAAAAAAAAAGCTATTTCTTCGACAGTACTGGAGTCGAGACGTCCCCTCCTCGTAGGACGTATGGAGTGTCCTTGGCGGGCATGAGAGAAGTGGGGGGGGGGATGCTAGGAGGGGGGTGTGCTGCTAAGGGGGGTGGGGGTATAGGGGGAGCTGAGAGAGAGAGAGAGAGGCTGGCTGGATCTGACAGCGAAGGAAAAATATAAGAACAGCCTTCGAGTCCTCTGGGAGAAAGAAATTCTTTCATCTCTCTCTCTCTCTCTCTCTCTCTCTCTCTCTCTCTCTCTCTCTCTCTCTCTCTCTCTCTCTCACACACACACACTGACAGAGTAACTCCCTCTGGTTCTCTTTCTCTCGAGTTCTAATTCCACCCTAACATTCCCTCATCCTCTGATGTTCCTCTTACTAATCCTCCGCTCCTTCCTGTAATCTCTCTTCGTCAGGTCCATAAAGGACTCTCTCTCTCTCTCTCTCTCTCTCTCTCTCTCTCTCTCTCTCTCTCTCTCTCTCTCTCTCTCTCTCTCTTTCTCTCTCTCTCTCTCTCTTGATAGGAGCAGGGCGGACGAAATAGAGGGTCCATCCACCTTTGCTGTTTTCAAGATGTGTCCTTGTGAACTTGCACCTGTGCTTGCTCGTCTATATCTCTCTCCCTCTCTTTCTTGTTTTCCCCCTCCTAGAAAACGCGCTATGGGACAGCCAGCCCGAAAAAGAAGAGGTTCTCTCCATTCTATCCCTTTCAGCCATATTGTCCTATTGTTATGGCTTCTTCCAGTTCGTCATGAACCTTACGTTTCCTTAAATAGGTGTGAAGCTCTGTCTTCTCTGCGATCATCAGTATGGGCAAGGCAAGGGAAGGTTTATTTGCTACATCTGATTCGTCTGTGTCATGTCAAGACACTCGGATCTACTGTCGGCATCAACACAGTTAGACGATATTTACTTTCAAAATCAACACAGTTCGAGCACATTGGCGCGGTTTGAGGACATTGGTGGAGTGAGAACTCCTTATCTATTTACAGGCTCTTGAGGTATGGAACTCAATATCTTTACTAGCAAACGAAAATATCATTCAGTAAGGCTAGTGTGGTATCCAGGCACATATTCTAAGTTATCTATAGATATTAAGATATAGATACTATTTCTTCCATTTAGATTGTTAGCAAAAGGCGTTCCGGAGATTAATTCAGTTAATCTTCATGTTTACTACATTGGAAAAAGTTTCAAGAATTTATTTCTAAGCGGCGGAGATATCTTTGATATAAGTTTTATAAACCTGATACATTTTAAAGTGTTTAAAGCGATTTTGTAGCAACAATATTCTAGTTCACACAACAGTGGGTTTAGATACCTTTATCAACCACGAGAAAATGAAACACAATGTCACAAGTGCACTTTCGTGCGATTACCGGAATGATTCTCGTATCTCTCCTGATGATGTAGTAATAATCGCACGAAAGTGCACCTGTGAATTATTGTGTTTCATTTCCTCGTGGTTGATAAAGGTATTTAAACCCACTGTTGCCTGAACTAGAGTATTGTTGCCACAAAATCGCTTTAAGCACTTTAAAATGCATCAGTTTTACAAAGCTTGCATCAAAGATCTCTCACCGCCGCTTAAAAATAAATGCTTGAAACTTTTCCCAGTGTAGTAAACATGAAGATTAACAGCATTAATATATGCCTATAATGGTATTTGAAACGCCTCTCTCTCTCTCTCTCTCTCTCTCTCTCTCTCTCTCTCTCTCTCTCTCTCTCTTTCGTTGAGCTACCTCTTATGCAAAAACAAAAGGCAAGATAGTGTGAGGGAGCCTCTCTCTCTCTCTCTCTCTCTCTCTCTCTCTCTCTCTCTCTCTCTCTCTCTCCTTAGCGCCCCTTTGTTTGCCATTTCCGACTTTATTTCAACCATCATACCACCTTGTGAGAGCCCTCGACCCGACTCAGGTACCACAACTGCTGCAAAAACTGGGTGATCACCTCTCGTCTGGACTTTCCTGACACTCATAGCCTGGTGGCACACCAGTTGCTGGGAGATCTTCCCTAGGTGCTGGGAGGTCTTCCCTAGCTGCTGGGAGGTCTTCCCTAGCTGCTGGGAGGTCTTCCCTTGCTGCTGGGAGGTCTTCCCTAGGTGCTGGGAGGTCTTCCCTAGGAACTGGGAGGTCTTCCTTAGGTGTTGGGAGATCTTCCTCAATTTCTGATGGAGTGGTCTTTCCTAGCACTCTGATGGAGGGGTCTTCCTCGAACTCTGGTTGAGGAGGTCTTCCTCGAGAGTTGATGCAAGGGTCTTCCTTAACCTCTGTTGGAGAGGGGGTCTTCCTCGAGCTCTGGTGGAAAGGTCGTCCTCGAGATATGATGCAAGGGTCTTCCTCAACCTCTGTTGGAGAGGGGGGGTCTTTCTCGAGCTCTGGTGGAAAGGTCGTCCTCGAACTAGGAAGAAGGGGGTCTTCCTTGAGCTCTCGAGGTCTTCCACGCAAGACCTAAGTCCTATCAGGACGTGAGACGAGACTTTGCTATCGTGCTGGCTCTGTGGTTCATACCCAGGCCAATCGATCAACTCTCCTCCCTCTTGTCTCTACCTAATCCTTTATCATCATCAGTCAATTATTTTGGACTCTAACATCAATCACCCAGTAAAGACACGACTGTCAATCAACCTTCAAAAAAATGACATAGGGGGAGTGACGTCAACTCGCTGTGCGAACGGAACAAGTAATTATCATCGTAATCAACTTAACGATTCTCACTTTGCCACGTGCTCGCGCGCACTCACTCTCTCTCACTCTCTCTCTCTCACTCTCTCTCTCTCCCTCTCTCTCTCTCTCTCTCTCTCTCTCTCTCTCTCTACAAAACGTCAATACGTAATGCCTATCATTAGAGAAAGTAATACCTATGGGAGAGAGAGAGAGAGAGAGAGAGAGAGAGAGAGAGAGAGAGAGAGAGAGAGAGAGAGAGACAATCCCCCTGTGGTACCCTGTGACATCAAATATCACTACAGTGGGTTTTTTTTTTGGTCTGTTTTTCTATCGTAACCTGGAAAATCCAGCGTCAGGTCCAAACATTGATTTCCCAGTTTTCTGACCTAGCGGTTAACTATGGTTGGGTCGCTGGCTAAAATCACCGAATACATTTTTCTCTTTGAACTCTAAACGATAAAATACAATGGACTGAATACGTCATTCCTGCGCATGATAGACACACACACACACACACACACACACACACACACACACGGAGGCATATCTAAAACAAAAACATACACGAAACCACACCAGTCCTGTGAGATATTAGGGAGGACAGAAGCCCTCATAATGGCCTTCATCTCATTAAAGTGATCAATCTAATCTTCTTAACACAATACCAAAGGGAAACAGATTTAGGCAACATGATCCGTCATCAATATTGCCTTTTTTTTCTCTTTAAAAAAAAAAAGTGAGGCTAATTTAAATGCAAATACCCACAGGTTAGTTAAACCTACGCTTGTACCTCCCAACCATTCACAATCGTTCAGATCACATTGGCAACGTATATTACAACCACCAACATGTATGAAAGGCATTACCTTTTTATCTCTTTCTCCCCTCCCCTCCCCACTCCCCTCCCCTCCCCTCCCCACTCCCCTCCCCTCCCCCCCAACTCCTTAGTAATACTAGACCCCAAATGTTAGTTACAGCTAGTCCGGCACTATAGTGAACCCTGCTATATATGGCTTTATATATATATATATATATATATATATATATATATATATATATATATATATATATATATATATATATATATATATTCTTTTTTTTTTTCTTTTTTTTTTTTCCCAGTACAGTGGCCGTAATATACAGGGGTCAACCCTGATGTTTATGGGTTGTGTTCATGCGTACAGTGGTTAGTATTCACCCAAATGTGTGTGTGTGTGTGTGTGTGTGTGTGTGTGTGTGTGTCCAGTGTGTGTGTGTGTGTGTCCAGTGTGTGTGTGTGTGTGTGTGTGTGTGTGTGTGTGTGTGTGTGTCCAGTGTGTGTGTGTGTGTGTGTCCAGTGTGTGTGTGTGTGTGTGTGTGTGTGTGTCCAGAGTGTGTGTGTGTGTGTGTGTGTGTGTGTGTGTGTGTGTGTGTGTGTGTGTGTGTGTGTGTGTGTCCAGTGTGTGTGTGTGTGTGTGTAATGAGTGACAGCATACTGAAGAGTGATTTACGACATCATATGGCTTCAGGTAAACTCGTATCATAGCACTGTTGATACGTATATGACAGAAGTTTACCCACAAATACTGACCAACCACAAATATCGAACCCACATAGATACGCTACACCTTCAGTACACCCACATACACCCGACACCTTCAGTACACCTTACCATACAGTTCTGGAGGCTATATTTCGACGTTTGAGGTGTTGTCTACAAGTATTGTAGTTAGGAATACTGAATGTATACCACACATGACTGGAACGCCATTGAACCTCCCCACACAACTGTAAGCCGTGACTTTAATGTTTACAGTAGCGCTGGGTTAAGAAGATATGAAAAAAAAAAAAGGTCTTTCCCTCAGCACTCGTGAAGAATTTCCTCGTGTGAGGGAGACAGACTGGGGCTTGGGGCATTCTAACGAGGCAATAACTGCAGAGGAGATGGTCGTTTAAGTCCTCGCTCTCACTCAAGAAGCTACGGAAAAATGGCAAGAAGAAATACCGTACTTCCACAGCTTGCTTGCCTTCTTCAAGGTGGCTTAAAGTATATTAAGCTTCAGGGTCTGAGATGGCCAAAGTGTCTAGGGAGACGAGTCTCTCTCTCTCTCTCTCTCTCTCTCTCTCTCTCTCTCTCTCTCTCTCTCTTATGCCTGGGTCTTTCAACCACTCATAACGAATTCGTACTAAAAACCGGCATTGGAAAAACCACGGTTAGAAAAAAAAAAAAGACATGAAACACACAACCATATGTTACTCTTTGTTTACAGTGTTTTAACAACCACTTGGAAGGGGTTGTAGTAAAGTGTTCTGGCCATTTATCCAAACATATGACAGTGGGTTGTAACAATCATAGTGAAATAGTTACAATCATAACCCTGCATTGTGTCCAATAAGTCTTGGTTCACATGTGGTAATTGGCACTAGGCATGTTAGTGTGAATTCTTTAGGGTTTCCCTTTAAAGATTTTGAAGTAGTAGAGTAGAAGTAGTAGTAGTAGTAGTAGTAGTAGTAGCAGTAGCAGTAGCAGTAGTCGTAACATACCATCTGGTTATCCTCCCAAATCCCTAACAACCACAAGGTGTTCAGAAGCCCACACCCCTCCCACCCTCTGAGATAATCAATGTAACAAGCGGTAATTAACCACACGGTAACGATTTCTCCCCCCTCCCTCTCCCCTTATCTCCCCTCCCCCTGGGGCCTCCAGCTGGAGGAACACCATGAGGCACGCCCCCCCAGACAACAGCTGTAGGCTGTAGTCCTCACACGACTCCAGTATAAACTTTGGGTTGGGACAGACAGACAGACAGACAGACAGACAGACAGACAGAGAAATCAATACCCCAATCGCAGGCAAGACTAGCCCTTAAGGGCTGGTTAACTCGGCGTTAAGGCAAGCCAAACGAAGCGTAATTACAGCAAATGTTGGGGTTATATATATATATATATATATATATATATATATATATATATATATATATATATATATATATATATATTGTGTTTGTTTATCTTTTAATCCTCGTTTCACTGTAGATCTAATTACGAGATAATGATAATGACATCTATTACGACACAGGCAATACTGTGACAACAATGTTGCATATGCAATATCATGCACCAGTTCGCGGTACCAGGTCCCAGCACATAGCACCAGGTCCCAGCACATAGCATCAGGTCCCAGCACATAGCATCAGGTCCCAGCACACAGCAGCAGCTCCCAGCACACAACAGCAGTTCCCAGCACACAAAAGCAGTTCCCAGCGCACAGCAGCAGCTCCCAGCACATAGCAGCAGCTCCCAGCACACAACATCAGTTCCTAGCACATAACACTAGCTCCCAGCACACAGCAGCAGCTCCTAGCACACAGCAGCAGCTCCTAGCACACAGCAGCAGCTCCCAGCACCACATAGCAGCAGCTCCCAGCACATAGCAGCAGCTCCCAGCACACAACATCAGTTCCCAGCACCACATAGCATCAGGTCCCAGCACATAGCATCAGGTCCCAGCACACAGCAGCAGCTCCCAGCACACAACAGCAGTTCCCAGCACACAAAAGCAGTTCCCAGCGCACAGCAGCAGCTCCCAGCACATAGCAGCAGCTCCCAGCACACAACATCAGTTCCTAGCACATAACACTAGCTCCCAGCACACAGCAGCAGCTCCTAGCACACAGCAGCAGCTCCTAGCACACAGCAGCAGCTCCCAGCACCACATAGCAGCAGCTCCCAGCACATAGCAGCAGCTCCCAGCACACATCAGTTCCCAGCACCACATAGCATCAGGTCCCAGCACATAGCATCAGGTCCCAGCACACAGCAGCAGCTCCCAGCACACAACAGCAGTTCCCAGCACACAAAAGCAGTTCCCAGCGCACAGCAGCAGCTCCCAGCACATAGCAGCAGCTCCCAGCACACAACATCAGTTCCTAGCACATAACACTAGCTCCCAGCACACAGCAGCAGCTCCTAGCACACAGCAGCAGCTCCTAGCACACAGCAGCAGCTCCCAGCACCACATAGCAGCAGCTCCCAGCACATAGCAGCAGCTCCCAGCACACAACATCAGTTCCCAGCACCACATAGCATCAGGTCCCAGCACATAGCATCAGGTCCCAGCACACAGCAGCAGCTCCCAGCACACAACAGCAGTTCCCAGCACACAAAAGCAGTTCCCAGCGCACAGCAGCAGCTCCCAGCACATAGCAGCAGCTCCCAGCACACAACATCAGTTCCTAGCACATAACACTAGCTCCCAGCACACAGCAGCAGCTCCTAGCACACAGCAGCAGCTCCTAGCACACAGCAGCAGCTCCCAGCACCACATAGCAGCAGCTCCCAGCACATAGCAGCAGCTCCCAGCACACAACATCAGTTCCCAGCACCACATAGCATCAGGTCCCAGCACATAGCATCAGGTCCCAGCACACAGCAGCAGCTCCCAGCACACAACAGCAGTTCCCAGCACACAAAAGCAGTTCCCAGCGCACAGCAGCAGCTCCCAGCACACAACAGCAGTTCCCAGCACACAACAGCAGTTACTGGTGCATCTTAACTGCGACTTGCCACAATCCTCCTAAAGCTGAGAGTTGAGAGAACTGAGAGAAAGAGAGAGAGAGAGAGAGAGAGAGAGAGAGAGAGAGAGAGAGAGAGAGAGAGAGAGAGTTTAGCATGAGTGGGTCTCTCTCTCTCTCTCTCTCTCTCTCTCTCTCTCTCTCTCTCTCATACGGCCCCCACCCCCCAAGCCCGCGTTCCATGTCACACTTCTTTCTCTCTTTTCGATGTCATTTCACATTTCATTCATCCACTTTCTGTGTCCTTCTTTTTTCTCTCCTCCTCTTTCTTTTTTTTTTTTGTCATCTTTCGTATTTGAATTTTCTTTCTTCTTTTTTTTTCTCTCTCTTTGTTCAGGTCCTCCCCTTTTGTGTGTTTGCTTTCCAGTAGTGTCTCGTGTCTTTCGCCACGTCCATTTTTTTTCATCCTCCTTCGTGATCTTTTATCCTTTCTAATCATCTCTCCATCAAACATAGATGCCTCCTGGTGGCGGTAAGGGGGGAAGGGGGGATGGGGGAAGGGAATGGGGAATGGGGAAGGGGAATAGGGAAGGGGAATGGGGAAGGGGTTTGATCAACACTGGGATTATTCAAGAAATTAACTTTGTTTTTCTCTTTATTGTTCTCTCTCTCTCTCTCTCTCTCTCTCTCTCTCTCTCTCTCTCTCTCTCTCTCTCTCTCCTTTTTTTTGACCCCCTCACCCCCACACCACTAGTTCTTTCTCTTGTCCTCTCTGGAACTATAAGAGAGAGTGGGGCCATTTCACCCCGCCCCCCCGGGGGTGGATGGGGGGTGTGGTGGGGTCTCTCTCCCAACCTGCATTTAAATGTGTTAAACATTCATTTGCATAAAAGCCGACGTATTCTGTATGTGTCGCTGGTGCACCGCAGGAGTTATAATAATGCTATTCTCCATCGCTTGATGGATTTGTTTATTTTCTTTCGCCATTTACACAAAAAGGTCTCTCTCTCTCTCTCTCTCTCTCTCTCTCTCTCTCTCTCTCTCTCTCTCTCTCTCTCTCTCTCTCTCGCCTATAGACACTACACGCGTTACTCTAGAGATTATATATGTGTGTTTTCGTCTCTGAAGATGTCTGGTTAAGTACTTTCTTCCCCCGCTAAGAATATCGGGGGCAAAGATTCATCCAATGTGTAATATTCAGTTGATCTTTCCTTCCCCCAAACCCCACCTCCCTCCACCCATCCCCAGCTTCGATGTCCATTTCAACTAGCTCCCTTTAGGGCATCCTTTCTGAATGTACTCTCTGGAAGAAATATATAAAAAGAGGGAGAGAGAAAAAATAGAAATAATCTTCGTAAATACACACTCACTGGTTGCTATGCTTTGAGTCTCTAGTTGTTGTGAAAATATTACAAAAAAAAGAAAAAAATCTTTGAGTCTTGTGTACCAGTAGCAGCAACGCTAAAGTGTTTCCTCTGTAGGTCTCCTAACTTTCTCTCTTCGTGCTAGTTTATATTGCATATTAATGAGAGGGAAGGGGGCTGGCTGGGAGGAGGAGGAGGAGGAGGAGGAGGTAAAGTTGGGGGGGCGCGGGGGGGGCGCGTGTGTGTGGGGTTGGGTAGACCTTTTGATCCGGGAGCAGTTGGCTTTGAGTCCAATTCACGAAGTCCGTGAGAATGTTTCCGCTCGTTGTGAGGCACTTCTAGGATCCTGTGTGTCTGTCTCTCTCCCAGCCCCCGGGAGGAGGAGGGTTGAATGGCCCCCCTAAGAGACTCGTTAGGCGTTCCTGAAGTCTATTGGAGGACCAGGAGGGAGGGAAGGAGGGAGTTAAATCAACATGGGTCATGAATGTAACCCACCCACCCTCCTCCATCCTCTGCAAGTCGTTGTTCTGTAGTTAGGGCTTCATGCTGAAGGTCATACGTCTTTAAGAACACAGTTGCAACGCCTCGTTTCTTTTCAAGAGAACATGAGGGATTTCTCTCTTTCCCCACACCCCTCCCAGTCTCACTTGTGCCCTCACTTTTGCAGGCTGATAAAAAGGATCTAGTACGCCTTGTTTAGTGTCAGGTTCCCATATCTAACCCTCCTTTTTTTTTTCCCTCCAGTGGCTAAGATGCTCTCAATAACCTACTGTTAGCCTTAACCATCTTCCTCTCACTCCACACACACACACACACACACACACACACACACACACACACACACATATCTGATTATGTCGCCTTCAAGAAAAGTACTTCAAACTACACCTTACCCACACGCTGCCAACCAAACCCAGCGCCCTCCCGCCCACCTCCACACACCTTCGTCCTTCGACGATCTAATCTCATAGTGATGTCAAAATTCATTAGAACAGCCTACCAAAATTCAATAGAAGAGACTAATAAAATTCATTTTAACAGCCTACCAAAATTCATTAGAACAACCTACCAAAATTCATTATAACAGCCTACCAAAGTTCATTATAACAAACTACCAAAATTCATTAGAACAACCTACCAAAATTCATTAGAACAGACGTCCAAAATTCATTAGAACAACCTACCAAAATTCATTAGAACAGACGTCCAAAATTCATTAGAACAACCTACCAAAATTCATTAGAACAGCCTACCAAAATTCATCAGAACAGACTACCAATAAACTGAGCTGTTTTCTTTTACAATCTGAAGACAACAACAGTTGTTTTGCCAAGTGGTGTGACGTCCACACAATACAACAATTCTTGGAAGAAAAAATTATAAAAGAAAAAATACAACGAGTTGTATTTGTGTTCATTCAAACCTGGAAATATTATATTGATGACTCTTGACAGAGGCAAAAATAGTTCACATCAAACTAATGGTATCAAACTCCAGACTACAAAAATGTCAAGCTGAAATCATTAATTGAGACATAGAGCAACAAATATATATATATATATATATATATATATATATATATATATATATATATATATATATATATACATATATATAATATACACATATAGATTAAACTTTTTCTCAATTCCATTTTACAACTTGTGTTACATGCCAATTAAAAAGGATCTTCTGATGTTGTTAGTACAGGAAAGATTATACTAAATGGCTATTCCTACCTTTTCTTTCCCCTTAATGAAGACCTACGTTAGAACACTTCGTAATAACTGTTTCTCATGTAAATGCCCCGTTTGTATAAATCGCTACTAACTCCACATTACAACCATCATAACTAACAACACTGAGAGGATTCCTCGAAAAATGCTACTCAAGAAAGCATTAAACTGATGTAAAACCTCTTATGCATTTAGAAGGGAAATAACAAGGCCCTCCCTTAAAAAAGACGTTGTTCTTAAAACTCGTTGAATACAATGGTGAACCCGGGTTACGAAAGGCGACCCTCCCAACCCGGCTTACGACACAAGAATGGGGATGTATTTTGAGAATACAATAGCTGTATTATACAGTAGTGTATTTGTGTGTTCATCAGCAAGCTGGTGTTACCGTACTCCTTGAGTTGATATTTGCCTTTAAGGAGGGTGTGTGTGTGACGGAGAATACAGTGTCTTCAAAGGACTTTTTCACTCCAAAGGTGTCCGAATTTCCCTGCTACTGGAAGTGGCGCAGATTTAGGTTCTAGAAACAGGTCCTGGGTAACCCCATATATATATATATATACATATATATATATATATATATATATATATATATATATATATATATATATATATATATATATATGAGATTTTCATGATACACCCTGGCTACACTGAGAATGTTCTTGTCTGTAACTGTATCTAATTCAAGCAAACAGTTCCATTTCTTTTTGTATTTTCCCCAGTGGAATGATTTTGAAACAATTTTCTTCCTCAGTGGGAGAGAGAGAGAGAGAGAGAGAGAGAGAGAGAGAGAGTTATTTTTATATTCCCCTGCAGAGATTATAGGACTTGACCCACTTCTAATATATTTTCTGGTGTGATTTAAAATGTATTTAGGACTATCTTACGCGGTTTAATTTTCAAGGTATCTTTATGTTTATCTTTTCTTGGGGGGGGGGAGATTGAGTGGGGGGGGGAGGAAGGGGGAGGGGGGAGACATTTTTAAATCCCCAGGTGTCTCGGATATTTTCATGAAGTCGATGGAAGATGTGACTATTTTTCTTACATATTTTTAAGTTGGGTCAAAATTTTTCTCTTAAGTATAAATGGTTTCAGACCGGGGAAATGCAACTGCTTCGCTCTGTAATCGCATCATAAATAGGTTTTATTGTCTGGTTTTTAAAAATTCTCATGAAAATTTTCTAATATATATATATATATATATATATATATATATATATTTTTTTTTTTTTTTTTTTTTTTTTATACTTTGTCGCTGTCTCCCGCGTTTGCGAGGTAGCGCGAGGAAACAGACGAAAGAAATGGCCCAACCCCCATACACACGTACATACACACGTCCACACACGCAAATATACATACCTACACAGCTTTCCATGGTTTACCCCAGACGCTTCACATGCCTTGATTCAATCCACTGACAGCACGTCAACCCCTGTATACCACATCGCTCCAATTCACTCTATTCCTTGCCCTCCTTTCACCCTCCTGCATGTTCAGGCCCCGATCACACAAAATCTTTTTCACTCCATCTTTCCACCTCCAATTTGGTCTCCCTCTTCTCCTCGTTCCCTCCACCTCCGACACATATATCCTCTTGGTCAATCTTTCCTCACTTATTCTCTCCGTGTGCCCAAACCATTTCAAAACACCCTCTTCTGCTCTCTCAACCACGCTCTTTTTATTTCCACACATCTCTCTTACCCTTACGTTACTTACTCGATCAAACCACCTCACACCACACATTGTCCTCAAACATCTCATTTCCAGCACATCCATCCTCCTGCGCACAACTCTATCCATAGCCCACGCCTCGCAACCATACAACATTGTTGGAACCACTATTCCTTCAAACATACCCATTTTTGCTTTCCGAGATAATGTTCTCGACTTCCACACATTTTTCAAGGCTCCCAAAATTTTCGCCCCCTCCCCCACCCTATGATCCACTTCCGCTTCCATGGTTCCATCCGCTGACAGATCCACTCCCAGATATCTAAAACACTTCACTTCCTCCAGTTTTTCTCCATTCAAACTCACCTCCCAATTGACTTGACCCTCAACCCTACTGTACCTAATAACCTTGCTCTTATTCACATTTACTCTTAACTTTCTTCTTCCACACACTTTACCAAACTCAGTCACCAGCTTCTGCAGTTTCTCACATGAATCAGCCACCAGCGCTGTATCATCAGCGAACAACAACTGACTCACTTCCCAAGCTCTCTCATCCCCAACAGACTTCATACTTGCCCCTCTTTCCAGGACTCTTGCATTTACCTCCCTAACAACCCCATCCATAAACAAATTAAACAACCATGGAGACATCACACACCCCTGCCGCAAACCTACATTCACTGAGAACCAATCACTTTCCTCTCTTCCTACACGTACACATGCCTTACATCCTCGATAAAAACTTTTCACTGCTTCTAACAACTTGCCTCCCACACCATATATTCTTAATACCTTCCACAGAGCATCTCTATCAACTCTATCATATGCCTTCTCCAGATCCATAAATGCTACATACAAATCCATTTGCTTTTCTAAGTATTTCTCACATACATTCTTCAAAGCAAACACCTGATCCACACATCCTCTACCACTTCTGAAACCGCACTGCTCTTCCCCAATCTGATGCTCTGTACATGCCTTCACCCTCTCAATCAATACCCTCCCATATAGTTTACCAGGAATACTCAACAAACTTATACCTCTGTAATTTGAGCACTCACTCTTATCCCCTTTGCCTTTGTACAATGGCACTATGCACGCATTCCGCCAATCCTCAGGCACCTCACCATGAGTCATACATACATTAAATAACCTTACCAACCAGTCAACAATACAGTCACCCCCTTTTTTAATAAATTCCACTGCAATACCATCCAAACCTGCTGCCTTGCCGGCTTTCATCTTCCGCAAAGCTTTTACTACCTCTTCTCTGTTTACCAAATCATTTTCCCTAACCCTCTCACTTTGCACACCACCACGACCAAAACACCCTATATCTGCCACTCTGTCATCAGACACATTCAACAAACCTTCAAAATACTCATTCCATCTCCTTCTCACATCACCACTACTTGTTATCACCTCCCCATTTACGCCCTTCACTGAAGTTCCCATTTGCTCCCTTGTCTTACGCACCCTATTTACCTCCTTCCAGAACATCTTTTTATTCTCCCTAAAATTTACTGATAGTCTCTCACCCCAACTCTCATTTGCCCTTTTTTTCACCTCTTGCACCTTTCTCTTGACCTCCTGTCTCTTTCTTTTATACTTCTCCCACTCAATTGCATTTTTTCCCTGCAAAAATCGTCCAAATGCCTCTCTCTTCTCTTTCACTAATACTCTTACTTCTTCATCCCACCACTCACTACCCTTTCTAAACAGCCCACCTCCCACTCTTCTCATGCCACAAGCATCTTTTGCGCAATCCATCACTGATTCCCTAAATACATCCCATTCCTCCCCCACTCCCCTTACTTCCACTGTTCTCACCTTTTTCCATTCTGTACACAGTCTCTCCTGGTACTTCCCCACACAGGTCTCCTTCCCAAGCTCACTTACTCTCACCACCTTCTTCACCCCAACATTCACTCCTCTTTTCTGAAAACCCTTACTAATCTTCACCTTAGCCTCCACAAGATAATGATCAGACATCCCTCCAGTTGCACCTCTCAGCACATTAACATCCAAAAGTCTCTCTTTCGCACGCCTGTCAATTAACACGTAATCCAATAACGCTCTCTGGCCATCTCTCCTGCTTACATAAGTATACTTATGTATATCTCGCTTTTTAAACCAGGTATTCCCAATCATCAGTCCTTTTTCAGCACATAAATCTACAAGCTCTTCACCATTTCCATTTACAACACTGAACACCCCATGCATACCAATTATTCCCTCAACTGCCACATTACTCACCTTTGCATTCAAATCACCCATCACTATAACCCGGTCTCGTGCATCAAAACCGCTAACACACTCATTCAGCTGCTCCCAAAACACTTGCCTCTCATGATCTTTCTTCTCATGCCCAGGTGCATATGCACCAATAATCACCCACCTCTCTCCATCAACTTTCAATTTTACCCATATTAATCGAGAATTTACTTTCTTACATTCTGTCACATACTCCCACAACTCCTGTTTCAGGAGTATTGCTACTCCTTCCCTTGCTCTTGTCCTCTCACTAACCCCTGACTTCACTCCCCAGACATTTCCAAACCACTCTTCCCCTTTACCCTTGAGCTTCGTTTCACTCAGAGCCAAAACATCCAGGTTCCTTTCCTCAAACATACTACCTATCTCTCCTTTTTTCACATCTTGGTTACATCCACACACATTTAGGCACCCCACTCTGAGCCTTCGAGGAGGATGATCACTCCCCGCGTGACTCCTTCTTCTGTTTCCCATTTTAGAAAGTTAATATATATATATATGTATATATATATATATACATTTTTTATTCATACTATTCGCCATTTCCCGCGTTAGCGAGGTAGCGTTAAGAACAGAGAACTGGACCTTTGAGGGAAATCCTCACCTGGCCCCCTTCTCTGTTCCTTCTTTTTGGAAAAAAAAACTATATATATATATATATATATATATATATATATATATATATATATATATATATATATATATATATAGTCTTGCATTCTCTTTGTGTTTCGATTTTTCTTACACACAACGGTGCTGGAATTCCTTCCATGATCTTGTAATATTCTTTCCAGCGTTTCCCTGGAAAATCCCACGTCATGATGGTGTTTGATCTGGTCTTTTCTGTTTCTTGACAGACGCGGTGGTCACCGTGCCTCTGGGGTCCTTCATAGACCATGACCTGATCTGGTGGCCTGCGAGGTTTCATTTTTTGGCATCAAGGGAATATGAAGGGAAAGCTTGAGGAAGGGAAAGCTTGAGGAAGGGAAAGTTTGAGGAAGGAAAGCTTAAGGAGGGGAAAGCTTAATGAAGGGAAAGCTTAAGGAAGGAAAAGCTTGAGGAAGGGAAAGCTTAAGGAGGGGAAAGCTTAATGAAGGGAAAGCTTGAGGAAGGGAATGTTTGAGGAAGGGAAAGCTTGAGGAAGGGAAAGTTTGAGGAAGGGAAAGCTTAAGGAGGGGAAAGCTTAATGAAGGGAAAGCTTGAGGAAGGGAAAGCTTGAGGAAGTGAAAGCTTGAGGAAGGGAAAGTTTGAGGAAGGGAAAGCTTAAGGAGGGGAAAGCTTAATGAAGGGAAAGCTTAAGGAAGGAAAAGCTTGAGGAAGGGAAAGCTTAAGGAGGGGAAAGCTTAATGAAGGGAAAGCTTGAGGAAGGGAAAGTTTGAGGAAGGGAAAGCTTTTTACGTGAAGATCAAATATCGTCTACAGGTTCAGACGAAGGATTACCCTCCTTTCTCGAAAGGATTCGAACCGTTTTTACATCACGCTTCATCTTTAACCCTTTTGTATCACTTTTGTTAATACGGAGTGTCATGGGGAGGAGGGGAAGGGTTCGAATCCCGCTGCGAAAGTGACGACTAATGTGTCCTTATGTGGAACCACCTCCCAACCCCCCCCCCCCCCCCCACCCCTCTCTCTCATGGAATGGGGGGAGAGGGGGAGGGGGAGGGGGGACCTATGGTGACACATGTAGGTCATATGTAACACACACACGTGGCTGCTGGCAGTCACGTGTGTACACGAGAGGTCAATGGTTCGCGAGACATTGATTCGTTTCGCGTCTCTTTTGTCCACGTCTATATCAATAATTCCCTTTGTTGTTGTTGTTGTTGTTGTTGTGGACTGCTTACATAACGTTTTCTATGTGAAATGTTCTAATGAAAGGCAGCGTTTGGTTTGTGTGTGTGTGTGTGTGTGTGTGTGTGTGTTTTCCCATATACGTAAACAAACATTATCGATTTATCTTTAAAGACAGATTTTCGTGTGTCTCATGTCTATCACTCAAGATGAATTCATATCTAATTCGTTTGATGTTTTCGTGTCTAATCTGTCAACTTTGAATTTCTTGGACGAGGAAGATAGAGACGAATGTGTGTTTGGGTTTCCTCCAGATGTCGACATGGGTGAGAAAATGGTTTGCTGTGTCCTGGTTAGCACTTGTGTCTGTTCTGTACTAATGGTGTGTTGTCATCCCACACTTGGAGTGCCTGTACGAACAGCTTCTCCTGACTTACTGGTTGTGAGGTTAATACTCAAAGACATGATACGTTACATGGTGATTACTCCTCTACTTCATGTGGACGAACAAGACATCTATCACTCGAAGTTCTATCGAGTCAGTCATATCTATCACTCGAAGTTTTTCAGTCAGTCATATCTATCACTCGAAGTTTAGTTATGTCAGTCACATCTATCACTCGAGGTTTTTTAGTCAAGTCAGTTATAGCTATCACTCGAAGTTTAGTCAAGTCAGTCATATCTATCACTCGAAGTTTTTCAGTCAAGTCAGTCACATCTAACACTTGAAGTTCAGTCAAGTCAGTCACATCTATCACTCGAAGGTAAATCAAGTCAACCTACACAATCCCCGGACCACGTTTTCTGCATGTGTCGAACCATATCTAGGGTTCGAACCTCCATGTCTGGGCGGACCATCCACTCCATTGTTTGTTATAAAGGTTTGGATGTATATAAAACGCGCCGAGTTTAGCTCCATTGTCGAGGGGGGGTGTTTATTGGCGAGTCTTTTGTCCACGACGCTTCGTTCATATGAAGAGGCAGCTTTCCAATGTTGAGAGAGAGAGAGAGAGAGAGAGAGAGAGAGAGAGAGAGAGAGAGAGAGAGAGAGAGTGGGAAAATGGTCCTGTCCCCCCTCCTTCCCTCTCCTCCTTCGCTTCAGCTAACGTTAGACCCACAGATGAGCAATTGCCATGTCCCTCCTTCTTCTCTGTGAACTGTGCACAACCGGAGCCAGTCTTCTGTTCCCCAGTTGTTGTGGGTGATGCGAAGCCGTGTTGATACTGGATGTGATCATCCCAGTGTCTGGGATAATATCCCACCTTCCAAAAAAAAAAAAGAAATGGGATAATATTCCTCCCTCCTTCCCTCCCTCATCCTCCAAAAAAAAAAAATTGTAATATCACAAGTTATTTTCTGAGGGTTTATACTCTTTTTTTTTTTTCCTAGGATCCAGCCACGCTTAGGGGTACAAAGGTAGTTACCTTAGACGTTATCGCCCGATCACAAGACAAATTAAAGTGTTGTTGGCTTTGTGATTAATCATAAGCGCTCCCGGGGGCTGGCGGGCCTCCATCCCCTCCACAAACAACCTGGTTGATCAAGGAATTACTTACTGTGTAGACATTTCTCTCTCTCTCTCTCTCTCTCTCTCTCTCTCTCTCTCTCTCTCTCTCTTCTCTCTCTCTCTCTCGTTCGTCAACTACTCATAACTCGTCGGTCAGTAATACGTCTTTAAATTTATCTTTGTACAAATTGATGCCAAAATGAAAGATGAGTGAGGTAAGGGAAATGTTGATGACTGTATGTGAAGGCAATCTAAGCCTTATTCACAGGGTTAATATATCCTTATCTTGTACTTATACATGACACGTATCATATTGAGAAAAAATATTTAACTTTAACTAAATCTGAATGAAAGATAATGTTTAATAAAAAAAAAACATTACAAACTATAAAAATTAATGTTCTCTTACGAGCAATAAAAATTGCCTTACTGCATCATCTTTAAGTAATGTCTTATTGCAAAGCAAATTTGTAAAGAAAATTCATGGAGAGATTACACATATTTAGCAGAAAACGCTAAAGTAGCAGCAGTGAGGATCTCCAGCCAGGAGTGTTGACTCGTGTTATTTGTCTAAAGTAAACATAAATTAGGAGTTGAGAATGACCTCCAGGAACAAAAGTATTTTACCTCCTTGAGCACGACGGCACATCCTTTGAGCAAGACGTTACACGACCCTTGAACACGACGGTAAGAGCCTTGAACACGACGGTACGACCCTTGAGCACAACGGTAAGAGCCTTGAACACGACGGTACGACCCTTGAAGACGATGGTACGACCCTTGAAGACGATGGTACGACCCTTGAACACGATGGTACGACCCTTGAACACGACGGTACGACCCTTGACTACAACGTTAAGACCCTTGAGCAAGACGGTACGACCCTTGAACAAAGAGGAGGAGAACGAGGAGAGGAAGAAGGAGAAGAAGAAGAAGAAGAAGAAGAAGAAGAAGAAGAAGAAGAAGAAGACCAGAAGGAGTCGGAGGAGGAAGAAGAAGAAGAGGAGGAGTCGGAGTCGGAAGAGGAAGAAGAAGAGGAGGAGGAGGAGGAGGAGGAGGAGGAAGAAGAAGAGATAAGAAAATCCAGTTTGCTCAAGAAAGTTTGGAAGACTTTGTGGTGGAGTCAGTCAGTCTGTGTGGGCAGATGTGACGTTCTCAAGGGCTTTAAAAACCTTCACAACACATTCTGGATAGTCATACCCGCTTCTGACGTGCTCACTCTACCTTCTCGTCGAAGGTGCACCGTTCAATGATCCTCAGGTACTCAGGTCACTGTCCTCGAGTTGCTTAGATGATACACTCCTGCCTTGCATAATCTGGAGTCACCCTTGAGCAACGTCGAGTTCCCTGCTCTACCTAACTTGAGGTCGACCTTGGACGAAGTTGGCGTCCCTACGTGATCTAGAGGAAGGGTCATCCTCTGACAAAGGGGTTGCCCCCTTAACCTCCATTATAATCTGGGGATGTAATCCTTGGGCAAAGCTGATGCTCTTACCCCTTCCAAATCTCGGGGGTCACCCTTGGGTGAGGACAGACACCTACCATCAGCCCCTCCTTTGCCAAGGATGAGGTGTGAGGCGAAGCCATTGAATAAGGAGGGGTGGGAGGTCAGCCGATGGGAAGGATTGGGCTGTTTGTGATTGACCTCCACAGGAGCAGATAGGAAGAGTTTACAAGTCCTGCGACGTGATCCCCGACGCCCTTAGGAATTGGCTGGGACCTTCAGCTGGGGAAGGCAATGAGTATGTGTGGGAGGTCAGGTGTCACACACCCCCCCACACACACCCCCACACTATTCTCACCGCGCCACTCTCGTGGACAGACAGGTTTGTGAAACTAACTATACAACCCAAGCGACCGGCCTAAGCACAGGCGTCCACCGTCTCTTATTTCATGATAGATTATTCAGCAATGCATAACAATCAGTCGCCTTCAAGTCGGGAATTTCCAGACGTGGCTTCATTCACTGTGACTGTTGGATCATTCACGAGTTGTGTGACATGTTATACACCGTAATCAACATCATTGCTCAGTATGACTCGGATCTGTGTTTGCTAAAATTCGCTGTGGTGTGTCCTCCTCCTGCTTACGGGCAAAGGGTCTATTAAAATATGCATTAGCTGTGCACGTGCTAGAACCTCTCCGTTCACATGCACGTGCGTGCGTGGTGCATGGCATGCGTCATGCGAGAGTTAAAAGGACAATGAAAAAAAGAAATAAAAGAATTTGAAGGATATCGACCAGAAAGTCTTGTATGAAATCAATGATTTATAGTCATGTTACTCATTGTCCTAATTCACTCTCACTTCATATCCTGTCATGTCATATTCCTCACTGTCATGTCATATTCGTCACTGTCATGATCCTTGTCATGTGTCAAGGCTTCCTGTCATGATAACCATTACTCACCATGTTATGTCTGTCACTGTCATATGTCATATCAGTTGCTGAAGTGTCACAAAATAGGCCGTCATACCCCATGACCAAGGGACAGGGTCATGTCATATGACACACTTCTATGTCATGTCACACTGTCATGTCAAATGATCTAACCCTCCTATTCCATAAATCTTTGTCATATCACAATTCGTTTTTTTTTCATGGTCCTTTAGGTAACTTGTGTCATGTCATGTCATGTCACCCACTCACGTGCCAGGACCATCAGCCCACCCTGTGCTCTCGTGATATGCAAATTCTCACCAGTTCAGGGCAGTCTAGCTTTCTTACACTGCAATATTAATTTACATAAAAATTAACACAAGCATAACACCGTGAGAGGAAGATATTACGCCAGCCAGAATGGAAGGCAAATGGAAAGCATTACCCCGAGGGAGAGAGAGAGAGAGAGAGAGAGAGAGAGAGAGAGAGAGAGAGAGAGAGAGAGAGAGAGAGAGAGAGAGAGAAACACTCGGAGGTTCAGTATTCGCCTGCGCATTTGAAGCTTCGTTTTTAATGCTCTCCAAATACCAGCAGGGTACCTTTGTTAACTCCGTCAAAGACATGAAAGTGTATTCCTACACGCAGATACAACATGGGAGTTTCTCTCTTTTTTTCATACATATACATTTCAGTTTGATCAAAAGGAGAGAGAGAGAGAGAGAGAGAGAGAGAGAGAGAGAGAGAGAGAGAGAGAGAGAGAGAGAGAGAGAGAGCTTTTGGGGGGGAGACATTCGGTGGAAACCCACATGTGAAGCGTTTGAAGCAGATGACGGAACAGTGTCAAGTGGTTCGAATCATCATCACAAGACTACATCCTCTTTGATCTACTGCGACACAGTGCCTTCAGTCTGTGCTCCTTAGCAACGTCTTTTTCGTCTTCTCATCATACAGAAGGTATGTAAGGTCAGTACGACAATACAGTACAATACTGTAGCGATAATACAGGACATTTTCTGAGCAATCGATTGAGGCCAGATTTCCCTCAATGTAACAACAAGCATTTCGCATTCGTGAATTACAATCCAAAGCTTGTGTCCTGGTTGTAGAAGAGATCATGTCTTTACCTAACTCGTATTGGAACAAGCAAATGGAACTATTCTTCTGTAACGTCTACATACAAGCAAGGGACCCAAGTCTATCTCCATATCTCATAATTACACCAATATAATTACCATTTTGGGTTTCTATTTCTAATCTGTTTTTCGACTATGTGATAATTACATTTCATCGTACGATTCTCCCTGCTGCCATCATCCACATAGTTTTGGTAATCTAATATAATTCACAACAAGATTGTAGGCCACGAGAAATATCTTATTTACAAACGTCAAAAGTCATTAATATTAATGATAAAGATATTGACAATAGTAATAATGATAATAATAGTAGATAAATGCTACTTCTACTTCTATTACTACTACTCTTACTACTACTACTACTACTACTACTGCTACTGTTACTACTACTACTACTACTTCTACTACTACTGTTACTACTACTACTACTACTACTACTACTACTACTACTACTACTACTACTTACTGTTACTACCACTACTACTACTACTACTACTACGACTACTACTACTACTACCACCACAGTTACTACTACTATTACTACTTCTACTACTACTCCTACTACTACTACTACTACTACCACCACTGTCACTACTACTATTACTACTTCTACTACTACTACTACTACTACGACTACTACTACTACTACCACCACAGTTACTACTACTATTACTACTTCTACTACTACTCCTACTACTACTACTACTACTACCACCACTGTCACTACTACTATTACTACTTCTTCTACTACTACTACTACTAATGTTACTACTACGACTACTACTATCAAGAATTTTAACCTAATGGTAAATCCTCTGTTACATCCATGTTAAATCTCATGCTATGTTAACAGGGATTCTAAGTAGGATCTCGTATCAGTCGCTATGTTAGACTCAAGGGAACACTGAAGATTAAATACACAATTGTATAATAAAGTAATGCACTTTGTATCATGAAAAATTGTCTTACGCCAAAAGAAAACTGGAGGAGAGTTTTATAATTCATGAAAAATCAAGAATATTCCTACTTTTTGGTTGAATTAAAAAACGTTCCTTCTCTTTGGACAAGTTTAAGAATATTCGTATAATCAACGAATATTCTCACTCCAGTTGAATCGTAGATATTTTTCTATTGTAACGAATTAAGAATATTCTTTGCCTTGAAAACTTCCGAGATCTTTCTGTGTGTAATGATTGGATGGGTTGCATTTCTATAATCATCTCATTTAATAAGAACGCCAAAAAAAAAACCTTTTTCTTTTTTTATTCCTTAATTACAGAATCATGTAATGGTGCTTGTGCTGTAAGTGGGGGTCTCCTGCTGTAATACGTTTCCAGTTACAGAAAATGAAATAGTACGATGCATTTCATCCGGTTTTTTTTTTTTTATGTGTGTGTGTGTGTGTGTGTGTGTGTGTGTAAAGTATGAGTAGTTTTTCTTTTACACATGAGCAAACTTTTGCACATAGATCTTCGAGTAAGAGGAAAGCTTATCTGTCGACCATAAAAACAGCTTAAAAATGTTTACAAGATATTCCAACAAATGGTTTACATTTGAAATTACATAATTCCATTAGAATTACATTTACAAGATATTCCAACAAATGGTTTACATTTGAAATTACATAATTACATTAGAGTTACATTTACAAGATATTCGACAAATGATTTACATTTCGTATAACGTAATCACATTAGAGTGACATCTGTAAGATAATCCAAGAAACAGTTGACATTTCACATTACATAATTACATTGAAATGACATTTGTGACGAGTTACCGGCTTCAGTCTAATGTAATCACTATTCAGTCTTATGACAACAGTTACTTTACTTTAGCTGTGTATGTAAACGGTTACGCAAAGCTACGTGTATACAGTATGTTAATGGATACAGAGGCCTTTTCTGTATCTCAGTACTGTACTTCTCTGAAGTCGTTCCTACAGACGATATTGGCGTAATGGGTAGTTAGAGGTGAATAGGGGCATTTTTTTTTTCTTAAACGTACATATAATGGGGGAGATTAATGCGTATTGATTTACGATAAAGGTACAGGGAAGACTTCAGAGAACGGGGTATGTAAGAGAGCAACGTTAACAGAGGAGAGCTAGGCTAAATAATAAGGGAGATAGATAGATAGATAGATAGATAGATAGAGAGAGAGAGAGAGAGAGAGAGAGAGAGAGAGAGAGAGAGAGAGAGAGAGAGAGAGAGAATAACCTGAGTGCTTTACATGTGATAATGGACATTAGTTGTAATTTCTGCTATGTAAATTACGACGAAATGTTAGCAAAAAAGAAGAAAAAAAAAAGAAATTTGTGTCTATAAACCCCAGGAGCCGCAGTGTAGCTAAGGTCTGGCTGCAGTGTAGCTAAGGTCTGGCCATTTAAATTTTTTTTTTTCAAAACGCATTTAGCAAACGACTTTGGCAGCACTGATCAGTATGCGTGCGGCGTTTGTAACACTGTTTTAAAAAGTTTGGGTATAATTAAGAAAAAAAAAAGAAAAGAAAATTAACAAAGAATAAATACTACAGAATAAATGTGATGTTATACGCGCTCCTCTAACAACCTCTCACGACCATCTAACAACCACCGAACACCTTATTTAGATGTTTTTTTTTTTTTTTAATTCATAACCAACAGACATCATCATCCCCCACCCCTAATAACAAAATATCTAAAACATAAGATTAATATTAACCAAATTACTTCCTTATGACTGAATGTATAATCAGTTAATCACTGAATCTGGAATTTTCACAGAAGCATCAGTCAAACCTCTTCCCATCTTCTATGCACATAGATTCGACGATAGGTAAACCCCTTTTTTTTCCTCCCTCTCTGATTGAGCAACAAGTGTAAATCATTTCTGTTTACAAAGTCTGAGGTCACGGCTGCGTTCAGGGGGAGCTCCCATTCTAGTGGAAATTCCATCATTCCCATTTTCTATGACAGTTATACATAAGCTGATCAATATACATCCTTCTGTGTTAGTGTTATGATCGACTGGTTAGTCAGTGTTATATATATATATATATATATATATATATATATATATATATATATATATATATATATATATATCCAGACCCGATGATGTCTACACATTAAGGGCACACTAAGCGAAGGTTCACATTAAGGGCACACGTCTTTGAGTAGCGAATGCATTACGTCAGTCTCATGCATCAGATTGAAATATTAACATCAAAGTTAACATCAAAGTTATGGGGTAAAAGCCGATTTGTTAACCGTGGACTCCTACTGTTAAATTCATTTCAGGATGAAAAAAATTGATATATATATATATATATATATATATATATATATATATATATATATATATATATATATATATAATTTTTTTTCCTTCTTCAGTGGTGTACTACAGTGGTAAGACGACACCACTGAGGAGACAGGTCTTACTATTCTTTGAGAGCAATGGTAAAGATCTACCCATTACTCAGAGTAAAAAAATATACCCATTCCCATATTTTTCTTATCGATCCATAACAACATAACAAATCAAATCCAAGATTCGTGACGAGATATCAGGTTAGCTAATTGCGACGGTACGACGCTTGAACACGAAGGTACGACTGCTTGAACACGACGGTACGACTGCTTGAGTACGACGGTGCGACTGCTTGAACACGAGGGTACGACTGCTTGAACACGAGGGTACGACTGCTTGAACACGAAGGTACGACTGCTTGAGTACGACGGTGCGACCCTTGAGCACGACGGTACTACCCTTGAGCACGGCTGAACGACGTCCAAGGGTCGTACCGTCGTGCCCAAAGGCCGCACCGTCGTGGCCAAGGGCCGTACCGTCGTGCCAACGGGCTTAAACATCATCCAGTACTTTCAAAATCCTTAATTCCACCAAAAACCATAAAGTAAAGGACGAATATTTACATAAGCCTTTTCTCTAGCAAGTGTATAAATATGGACTTGATATATATATATATATATATATTTCTTTTCCTTGGCGAGACACCAGGAGGCATTAACCCAGGTGTAGGATGAATCATTAAGAAGGATATCTTTACGTTTGCCTCCCTTGTGTTTGACGACTCGTCTTTAGCTTACAGTTTAGTCTAGGTCCAGCACTGTACTGCTGCTTCCCTGATCATTTAGGCTGTTTGAGGCGTCACCCGCAGGGATACGTATACCTTACGATGGTTTGAGAGGTCTTCTACCCCCAACAGCTGGGTCTGGGACCCTACCTTACCTTACGTATACCTCACGATGGTTTGAGAGGTCTTCTACCCTCACTGCACTGTAGGTCCTTTGATCAATCAGGCTGTTTGAGGTCTACGTACCTCCAAAGCCTGGCTGCTTAGGTACAATTCGTAGACGTCTAGTGAGTTATCACAGTTGTCCACTGCATCAATGGTACTGGCAAATCTCTATGGTGTGCTTATTAAAAAAGGACTCACACGCCAACTGTTGTCTAACTTGAAACTCGACCAAGAGACATAGAGAGAGAGAGAGAGAGAGAGAGAGAGAGAGAGAGAGAGAGAGAGAGAGAGAGAGAGAAATAACAGAACACATCTGTTCATAGAGTTTTCACAGTGAACCCAAGTTGTTCAATTCATCTCTGAATAACAGAAGACAGTCACCATATGGAGTATTAGTATACATACACATCAGTATCGTTAGATGCTTAAAAGTTACACTGATTAGGTTCATAGCGAAAATGAATAAGTATGAATTTCGTAGAATTTCAATCAGCCAGTCTGATGATAATCTCTGAGACCAGTCTAGCAATGCAAGAGGAAACATCTGTCTGTACAGAAGTTTACCCAAAACGCACAGCAATTTCTTTTTTTCTTTCTTCTCTATTGCAAATCTAATGAACCTAACCATAAATTACGAGCAGGTGCGAAACGTAGTCAATTCTCTTGATAGGATTATCAGAGCCGGAAACGAAGGCAGTATAGACTGGGAATTTAAATAGAGAGACGAGTGTGTTACCAACGCTTTTACAGTTTTTTTTTTTTTGGCTTTGAATTGAGATGGCTCTTAAAACACGATCCCAGAATGGTGCAGTGCACAGAGAACAGCAGTGGGATAAACTAATGGGGGACGTCTTTTTCATGTGCTTGACATTTCCCACCTTCGTGAGGTAGCGCCAGGATCAGGTGACTGAGTCTTACGGAAGTTAATACAGGAGGGGAGAGGTTTCCAGCCCCCAATCCCCTCCGCTCTCCCGCCCTTCTTAGTCGCCTTGTACAACACGCAGGAGGTACACACACACACACACACACACAGACACACACACACACACACACACACACACACACACACACGTGTATATACCTATGAGTATGTAATTATGTATGTGTATAAATACTACGTAGAGTGATTGAACACCTCGTCACACAGGAAATTAACTATCATACGTTTGTCTGTTTCCTCTCTCGAGTAAGTACAAAAACAACAAGTAAACAACAACAGCAAAATAACAACAACGTCTGGGAGTTCTACACAGGTTAAGCCTATGTTAAGATATTCAATATTAACATCATGAATGTTAAAATCATTTTTGGTTGGTCGGTGGTGGTGTTGGTCGGTCGAATGAGCTTGTTACACTTCTTAGCAATGGTCATTAATGATAGATCTATTCCCTTTCACACTGTTGTAATGTATATGAAAGTTTTCTCTCAATGTGAGAGAGGAATATGGGGGATGTAGTCTTACGATTCTGAGCACGACGGTACGACCCTTGAGTACGACGGTGTACGACCCTTGAGCACGAAGGTACGACTCTTGAGCACGACGGTACACGACCCTTGAGCACGACGGTACACGACCCTTGAGCACGACGGTACACGACCCTTGAGCACGAAGGTACACGACCCTTGAGCACAACGGTGTACGACCCTTGAGCACGACGGTACACGACCCTTGAGCACGAAGGTACACGACCCTTGAGCACAACGGTGTACGACCCTTGAGCACGAAGGTACGAGTCTTGAGATGGGCGGTACGACTTTTCAGTAAGATAGTCTGGCCTTTAACCTGCTCCTTTAAAGTCCAGGCCGTTATACCCAAGGGTCGTGTACCGTCGTGCTCAAGGGTCGTACCGTCACGCTCAAGGGTCGAACCGTCGTGCTCAAGGGTCATACCGTCGTGCTGAAGGATCGTACCGCCGTGCTCAAGGGTCGTATCGTCGTGGTCAAGGGTCGTACCGTCGTGCTCAAGGGTCTTACCGTCATGGTCAAGGGTCTTACAGTCGTGCTCAAGGGTCGTAACGTCGTGGTCAAGGGTCGTAACGTCGCGCTCAAGGGTCGTACCGTCACGCTCAAGGGTCGTAGCGTCGTGGTCAAGGGAACTTTACAAACTATCAATTTTACCAGATTACATAAACTACGTATCACAATTAGCTCTGAGAACAATCCCTGTAAAACCATATTTACAGCAGTAACGGGTGTAAATCGTAAAAAAAAAAAAAAACTCGTTCATGTAAATCTAACTTAACGATATGGACTTGCAATGTCTTTGTACCGGGGTCAACAAGCGCAGTAGCAACTATCACGTTCACAATAACGAGGTCATCTCTACTCCTTTCCCCACATATACCACCATTCCAATGCTGGGTTTTCTTTCCCAAGTTTGAGGTCAGTTAATGTAACACTGGCCTGATGGCCTAATTTCGAGACGAACTAACTCGAAACGAGGCTAATTATGCATAATGCCTGACAGAATTGCTCACGAATCGCTCCTCCTCTTCCTCCTCCTCCTCTTCTTCCTCCTCCTCCTCTTCCTCCTCCTCCTCTTCCTCCTCCTCCTCTTCTTCCTCCTCCTTCTCTTCCTCCTCCTCCTCCTCCTCGTCCTCCCCGAATCCACACACGCTTCGTTAAGTTCTCACAGTCGAAGATGACCCACAGAAACCCATTTCGGATGGTGGTGGTGTTGTGGTAAGGCTGATAACGAATGGTGAGGCATATCATCGTTACTGAGAGCGCGTATGGCCATGATAATGACCCTTCTGACCAACTGGCAGTTAAGGCGCCACACGAACGAGCGATTCCAAACGACAGGGGGCGACGTAACAGCTCACTCGGTTGACCACGTCTTATTCCGACTGTCACTGGCGAACTCCGCCATCCCATGTATACAGACACACCTCTCTCTCTCTCTCTCTCTCTCTCTCTACCCATATATCATGGCGGGTCATAACCCACGTAAAAACATGACGACATACAAATGTGACGCCGGACGCCACACACACACACACACACACACACACACACAAGAAAACACAAGTCCTCCATACGATAAAAGAGACAGGAATTAATCACGGAACAGAGATCAAGGTCACGGAAGGTATAGTTCAAGGGTCAGGTCACTTATTCTAAAACACTGACTAGCTATTCAATCACAGATAAACCCAGTGACTAGCCATTCATCACAGATAAAAAAAAAAACCTTATTACTAAATGATCATCTCTCACTTACCTCTACAGACGCCAGGCAGGACCTGTTCAAAACGAGACGGGCAGCGGAGGTTGTTTACTTCGCCCCTTTTACCCACACCACGTCCGACGCGTGTATGGGGGGGTTGGGGATCCAACAAGACCCCGGTCTTACCCCTTACATAGTGTGACGTAGTGTGTGAAGTGGTGGTGTGGGTAGGGGGTTGTTGGTGGTGGTGGTTGGGTAGTTAGAAACGACCTCGTTGGTGTTGTTGTTGTTGCAATTTGGGACCAAAACCTCCTCTGACCCTGGGTTGAGTCTTGAGACGCTAACACCAGGCAACGGTCGCCACGGTCAAGCCCACATATTCCGGGTATGTAAGTCTGAACCCCACGTTAAAAGATCCGGTGGGAATATATATATATATGGGATTATCATCCGCTAATCACTAAAGCACAACTCACACCTAACACGCAGAGAGAGAGACACACAGACACACACGCACTGAGTCGCGTGTTATCGGCGCTAAATTCACGTCACGCCCCGGTTTATAAGGGCCCGTGTGTGACGGTGTACACCTCGAGTCTCGAGGGCCAACGGGACTTCCCTCACCGTCACCAGAGGACGACCTGACTTGACCAAACGAGGGAAGCGCACACACACACACCACAGGAGCCGGGTCCTCGCGAGCACCTGTACGTCCGCTCGCCACGGAGGCCGGGGGACAACTGAAAGGGCCGGACTACAGGCGTGCGAAGGGACGCAGCGGCCCTCCCTCTCCCTCCCTCACCCACCCCACCTCGCCTCTCTCTCTCTCTCTCTCTCTCTCTCTCTCTCTCTCTCTCTCTCTCTCTCCCTGGCCCATAGCGGTAGCAGCAACGAGGGTGAGCAGACAGGCAGGCAAGCAGGCGAGCGAGCGCGCGCGCGTGCCGCTACTGGAGGGATGGGCTCGAACCCGAGGATCTCAGAGACAGCTGTCGCAACCCGCGTCGCGGGGCTGGCGGACCCCTGGCGGATACAGCAGTACGGAAGGCCCCACCGAGGGGCACACAAACATAGATCCCCTGGCTATTGTTCTGGTCAGGGAGTGTGTGTGAGAGGGAGGGTAAGTGTTGTGTTGTGCTGCTGGGAGAGGGAGGGAAGGAGGGAGAGTTGTGGTAGAGGGAGGGTGAGTGCTGTGTTGTCCTGATGACCGCTGGGGGAAGAGGGATGGAGGGAGTTTTGTGAGAGGGACGGGAAGAGTAACTTCTGTGTGTGTGTGTGTATGTGTGTGTGTGTGTGTGTGTGTGCTAGAAAATGCTATAATAGATTAAAAAACCTAGTGGTTCTTCAGGGGAGAATAATGTGTAGTGTGCGAGCATTAGAACTAGGAGGTGGGTGGGAACTTTACGTGTGAGTGAGCGGCTTGATGGAGTGCAGTATGAAGGGCGGGTCTTACAAGACGAGGGCGAAGGTGTGTGTGTGTGAGGAGGAAGTGTAGTTAGTGGTGGGAGAGCGGCGCTTCACTTGTGT